>NC_141140.1:153815692-154119395 GCF_053477565.2 Lygodium microphyllum | reverse complement strand
TACTTGTGCGTCATGCAAATGCAAACAAAGAGACACACACAACGAAAAATAAACTTTCAATGACACTGACTAATGCAATCAATTTCTTGGCGGAAAACTCTGCCCTCAGATTTGCAGTGGTGGACTCACAGCGTCACGATATCCGCCTCCTCCAAACCTGCATATCCTCTGGACGTGGGCCACAGCTACCCATCCTCATCACTGCCAAGCTCGACGGTCAATGCAATCTCTTCATCTTTTGTTAAAGCATCTGAAATGTCCCCATCTTCATCTTCATCATCTCTTGGCTCACGTCCATCATAAATCACATCATCTAACTCCTCAACTGCATAGTCTCCATCATCTCTTCTTTTGAATAGTTTGATTCTCTTCCCTGCAACAATCAGAATCCGCGAAACCGTACCATCAAGTTTTGCCAAGGAATATGTATCATTGTCATGGTCATGCTGCACTAAATAGGGCCCAAACCATCGTCTGGAAACCTTGCGGATAGCACTATACTGGTTGTCTAGACTGTTATCATAGACCGACAACCAATCTCCTTTCTTAATTTCTTTCGGCCTCAATCAGTATTTGCTATCAAAGCGGTCTTTGTTGCTAATCATGGTCCTCTTTGAGTCTTCAAATCGCTCTCTCAGTATCTTCTGGTCTTCTCTCCAACTGACGAATACGATGAGCCAAAAGATATTCTCTAGTCATCTCTTCTTGCTGCCACAGTAAAGTACTCCAAGTAAGTGTGCAAGTCTCTATAGGCATGACTGGCTTTTGTCCATATATCAACTGAGCTAGCATATAACTTATAGTCACACTATGAGCAATGTGATCAGCCCATAAGGTATAAGGCAACAACCTAGGCCATTCCCAAACCCGTCCACCGCATGCTTTGGCCAAGGCTTTCACAATTGGCGGATGGCCTCTTTCACTCTTTTCGTTGCCTTCTGGATTATATGCTGAAGTCAAAGCAATTTTAATGCTAAGGCGAGAGAAAAACTCCCTAGCCTCATCAGCATCCAACTCACCTCTATCCGTAGTAACTTTTCCAATACATCCATACCTATAAATAACATCCTCCAATAGTGAAGGGAGCTACAAGCTCAACCCCGAGACCTACGGACCGCTTATTTGTCAAGTGTTTCAAGCCGAGCAGCCATGGCTACCTCTCACATAGCCCATGCGCCCTCCCTACCTATGGGGTGTAGTGAGCTTACCTTGATGCCCGATCGAGTACCCTCCTCTCCCGTGCACGTTGGTAGCTCCATGATCCTTGAGGCAAGCTCAAGAGACCTCAATCCCTCTTCAACAAGCTCCATCCTCCATAGCTGCGCGAGACAAGAGAAGAGAAGAGAAGAGAAGAAGATGAAGAGAGGAGATGGGGAGCTTCTTCTCCTCGATCCCTCACTCTCACACACTCACTCCCTCTCACTCCCTTACACTCACTCACTCCCTCTCTCAAGCACAAGCAAGAAGGCAAGAAGAAGAGAAGAAGAAGAAGAAGCTTTTTGCCACACACAAGAATGAGTTTCTCATTCACTTTTCAAGTTTATATACATGCCCTACTTCCCACGGGCGGTCATCCTTAATTTTTACATGGCCAGCTATGGCCTAGGCCTTTTTTCTCCATTCTTTCACTTTCTAGCTAGTCCTACCACCCTTGTAAGTTTACAATTTGCACAAGAGGGAGCTTGGAGCTCTTTTACAAGGATTTGAGAGCACCTTTTCATTTAAAGGTTGCACTTTCTTGCTTTTAACTCCTCTAGACTTTAGCGGCTGCACCTTGGACTTTTGGTAGTTGTTTCCATCCTTTTGGATTTTTTTTGGACTTATTATTCTTCTGGGCATCTTCTCCATGCCGGCCCTACGCCTTTTCCTACTTCTCATATTTTTCTATTTTCTCGTTTTTTTCCTATTGCTGGTGTTGCAGTAAACGTTATCCCCCTCCTAGTCGAGTGCCAGTCCCATGGCACTGATGTGTGGTAGCTTGGAAGGTGGTAGTATTGGTGGCTGGGTGGCCTTTTTGTATACATGCCCTTATTGACGATGGTGTTGAAGGGTTCGTCCTTGAAATTGAAAATGGTGTTAAATTGGGTCCCTCCAGAAAGGTATCTTGATAAAGATCAGCTTTGTCTTGACAAAGATCTACCCTTGAAATTGAAAATGGTGTTGGGGTGGATCCATTGGTTGATGTGCTTTTTCCTTGATACAGCCTGATCTTAACCTAGAAGGCAAAGTTGTGCACTTCCTAAGGGGTATGTTTGCCTCTCTGTGGTGTGCGTAGTTCATATGGCGATGGAACTGGGAGTTGGGTCAAAAACCTTGGGCAAGCCACGGTGTTGTCCCACACTTGAGGACCCAGTTCGTGCATCGTCATGGGCGCAGTGCAGAGCTTAGGGTGACAGGTCTGGTAGTCTTTCCTTTGATGTGTCCTAAGCATGAGGTGGAGAAGGGGCTAGGTGGAAACCCTAGGTGTAGTGAATGTGGCACTCAAGATGTTTCATGGGGAGCTCAAACCTTTGCTATTCTCTTTCTTACATCTTTTTGTCCTCTAGTGCCCTCTTTCTTTTTATTCTTGGTACTAGCCTCTTTTCTTTTTCTTTTTTCTATTTCTTTCTCTCTCTCTCTCTCTCTTTTTCATTTTCTCTCTTTTTTTTTAATGACTTATTGATCATGGCTACGACTGTGGAATACAAAAAGAGTTCTTATGTTGTATTCCTATACTCCTCGGATGGTCCACGAGGTAGCCTCAGGCACTTAGTCAAAAATGCACGGCTTTAGAGATATTCTTTGATGCTAGCTCTTACCTTCAGAGGTGTTGATGACAAAAAGGAATGGTTACACATCGTGAAGTGGGTATCGCTCATGTCCTCTAGGATTTCCATACAGAAGGAGGGGAGTAAGGTCACCCTCATCATGAGCCTAGCCGTGGCGTAACTATCGATGCTTAAATTGATATCAAAAAATAGTGGGGAAAAGTGTGCTTTCTCAGTGGCAAGCTTTTGCTTAAGCAAGAACTTAATGAGCCTAAGGTAATTACAGGTTACTATAAATGCCAGGTCTAGACATGTGGTGAAATTCGCGAGGAAGTGGTTGATGGATGGAAGGATATCCTCCAATCTAAAAACCAAGCATCCCTCGGGAGTCCGTGCATTGACATTGTAGATTGTTGGAAAGTAAAGGAGCCCATGCAGGTTCGTGTCATGATTGACTCCATGTCTGCAAGGGTAAGGCATGTAGATGGAGTTGTTCTGCTCTTTAGGCAATGAGCTGCAAAAAGCAATCCAAGCATCAAAGTTGGTATCTCAAATCCTCCTCCACTTTGGCTGCGCCTCGTAGCCTTGGACGGTCTTGGAAACTCGGTTCACCTTGTTCGGCCAATAATATGTTGGTTTCTACCTCCATTTGGTAACTACGATATTTCTATCCTCTATCCATTTGTTGGCGAGGTCATAAACCATTTTGTTGATTCTTGTCACCATCTCCAGGGGTAGAACACGATCCAAAGCTCGTGGATAAGAAAAGGATAGCTCAAATGGTCACGTCTGGAACTCCCGTTGTCGCCATATAGTAAACTCATGAGACCAGTTGATAGGATGGGGATACTCGCGTATTGGCATGGGCTTTTCAGGAAGTTGCTATGCTTGTACTCTCGTTCTCCTCTGGGCTTGCTCCACAAGCTCTTGCCTTCTTCTTCGGGCTGCTACCATGTGTTCAGGAGTTTGTGCCCCTTCTGGCTCTTCTGGTGGCAATTCAAGCAGGGGCGGACTGGGCTCTTTGTGCTGTTCTCCCTCGAATTCTTGCTCAAAGTCTAGCCCCTCTTCCGTGGCTTGCTCTACCGCCGGTTGGTCTCAGGTGGTGGCTATTGCACTTGTCCTTCAAACCCTAGTTCCTTGAGCTCGTCAACGAAAAGGATGGCTTGCCGTAGGTAACTGTGTTGTTGTGCCACAATAATACCTGTGCTGGTTGGAAAGGTGTGTTCTTGAAGGCCGTATCTCAAGGCACGAGATGCCAATTCGAACTTCGTCTTCATCCTTTCCATTGATTCCTCGCCTTCAACTTGGGTGATGTTCAAGCACCGTGCTCAAGAAGGCTTGTCTTTGAGTGTCTGAGCACACTTTGGCAGCCTCTGCTCTTGATTCCACGAACACTCTTTCACATTCACTCGCCACCAAGCATTCTGTTAGTCCATGCATTCTTTCGAATTTGTGCTGATCCCATTGTCGTTCCTTCTCTTCCATCTTTTTCCTTCCCTCCTCCATTTCTCGAGACAGCATCACTACCACATGTTGCTACTCATTCACTAAGTCTAGAATCTATGTCTTCTCCTAATGGTAAACTGCAGTTCTACCTCTGCAAATCTCTCTGACAGTTCTTCTCGGATCTGCTCATGGCTTTCTAACTCTCTAAAATGTAGTCTTCTTTCTATTATTGCCATAGCCATGAGAGCTTCAACATCTCTTTTTGTGTTTTCCAAGTCATCTTTCAGCTCCTGTGTGCTTCTTCTTGTGGCATCCAGGCTTTCTTGCTCTAGGACTTGGATCTCTCTTTCTAGTCTTCCTTGCTCCTCTATTTCATACCATAGTGGGAATGCTAGGCGTCCTCTTGCTCTTGAAGTTGCTCTTCCAACTCTTGGCTTTCTTCCTACCAGTGCTTCTCCAAGCGAGCAGTTCTTTCCATTAGCTCATCATACTGCTGAATTAACATTTTTTGACTCTTTAAATGAGCTAGTAGATCATGTTCTTCATCTTCCAATGCTCGCCTCAAACGATCCTCATTCTCTTGAGCTTCCTTGGTCTTGGTATCCAACTACTGTTTTAGGGCCTTAAGCTCTTTTTAATGATCTGCAGCTTGCTTGGACACATTGACCCTCAAAGCTGCCAAGGTTTTCTTTTCAATGTCCAGCTTTGCCAAGGTTGCTTTCTTTTCCTCTCTAGCCTTGCTCAACTGAGTGAGGAGTTCAATCACATATGTATCATAGTTTGATGCTGGTGACACTGTGAGAGGGGCCATAGTGGTTGATGCTTCTAGCTTCTGCCGCTTAGGGTCTCACCGTGATTCTGCATCTACAGTGGCTGGCCTCTTTGTTCCTGCTTTCGGGGTCAATCTCTGCCACTTTGTTAGCCAGGAGCTATATCATTGCCATTAATTGAGCCGTGTCCACATCTAGCACCGACTCCTATGTCGTGGTGGGTGTGGTTTCAGTTGGGAGTAGCATAAGGGATGAGGGGAGGGGGTGAGTGGGGCCTTGCCCTTTCCTACAACCACCAGGGTTGTTTCTACATTGCCACTAACTCCAGCCTCATGATGCGGGCTCCATGGGCTCATCTCTCCCCCTCCATGGGTCTCTTCCACGGACTTGTGAGTTGCCTCTGCCAAATCCGCAGCTTCCTTCCTCCTCATTTCTTCAGCTTCATCTTCAGCTCTTCTCTTCCTCTCCTCCTCGGCTCTTCTTGACTCTTCTTTGATCCTTTCAAATTCTTCCTCTTCTTTTCTCCTTTGTTCCTCCTCCATTCTCTTGGACTCTTCTTGTGCTCTTTTCAACTCAGCTTTCCCTTCCTTGCTTGACCTTTCCTTCTTCTGTTTTTGGATCTTGGTAGTCTTCGCCTTTCCTTGTGCCCTAGCTTCAGCTTGAGTGGATGGTGCTTTAGGCTCTTCTCTGTCACTAATGGTGCGTTCACTGGATCTATCTTCCTCATGGTGCAATGGCTAGGAGGGTACTACTATCTCTTCGATTCCCCCTGCTTCCTTGGTGGCCTCATGAATAATGCTGTCAATATTGTATCTGATGGTAGAAGCCTTGGCAGAGGACTTTTTGCACGCTAATCTCGTTGTAGAGGCTGGGGACTGTCCTCCAGCTGCTGCTGCTCCCATAGCAAGGGCCTTTGTTGTTGTCTCGATGGTCTTTATGACGAACCCGTTGCAATCCACTTCCTCGGGGGACCCTACCACTATGTTTTCCAACACCGGGACACTGATCCTATTCATCAAAGCATTGTATCTCTGTCCTAAGAAGAGGGCATGGATCTTTTCTTGCATCTTTACTTCCGGGTTTGGGATGTCTGCCAAACTTACTCCATCCACTGTGCGCACCTCACTCTATTCATCCCCAGCATGGCATATATGTATCTTCTATGATACTTCACAGCCTTTGGGGCCAAGCCAAGGGCCTTCTCCACCACTTCAGCGTTAAGTGGTACCTCCACCTTGTGGGCAACATCTCCTCTTCTTACTGTCACTATGCCATAGTTCCTACGAGCATCAAAAACTCCTCAAGAACTTTGCGCAAGCACTGTAACCCACCACTTGTCCCACTTTCTCTACATACTTTCGGAGAGTGCACTTGTACCAGCTGCTTTACTGCTGGCTCCTCTAGGATGGCTTCGTCCAGGTTTAGAGTGTGATTGAAGGTGAACTGATTAAATCCTCTTGTCTCCACACCTATCCCGTACTTGGCTTGTTCTTCTTCCGTAAATGGAAGCTTACCGCCTTTTTCCTATCCATTGTGGGTAGTTGCCATGCAACGGTACCCATAATTAGTATTGATGGGGTAGCCAAGACTACATTATGGCAAACGCCTCAGACACCAACCAACCTTCAGCCATGCTACCTTCTGGCCAAGCTCATTGTCACACAAAGCCTTTTAGGATTTTCATGAAGCGCTCCAAGAAGAACATCCATCGCGTATGGACAGGTCCAGCAATCTCTACTTCATCTAGAAAATGCACAAGAAGGTGGATTTGTATCGTGAGCATGTTAGTAGGCAGGTATTTCTCAAAGAGAGAGATCGTCTCCACTGCTCCCCGCCTCACAGATTCAATAGAGGACGTCTTAATCTCCTTCTGTGAGATCCATTGCACTAAAGTTGACAACTTGTAAATTGCCCCGCGTATTTCTGGAGTAAGGCATCCTGCGATCAAACTGCCATAAACGAGAAAGCATTATGAACAACAACTACACTCCAAATAGCAAAATACGCAAGCCACTTACAATCCATTGGTAGTAAAAACCTGACATATCTTATGTCAATCATGGGATTTTAGCCCTGATAATTGGTCGTCTTTAGAAAACACAGACCTGAAAAAACGCATCATACCCGTCGGAGTGCGGATAGACTTGACTATTTGCTTCACAATGCGCTCTTCTTTAGTGGACAAAACCCAAGGAGCGTGAGGTAGCTGCAAGTGACCATCAGCACTCGACTGCGGCCAAAGCACCTTCATCTTACCTACCTCCTTCAAATCCATTCGTGCCCATAGCAAGCTGCCCAAGTTCTTGAAAATATGCATGGGATCCAATAAGTGGTTGACCTGTAAGTGGGTCCAATATGGCAACTCGTAGAAAACTGAGAACCGTCACATTCCATTTGGATATGACTCCACGTGGACCATTTTCAACTCGTACCAGCTTTGGGCATTCATATGTGCTGGAGGTCGTCCAAGAAAACCTTCCATGAGTTCATGATCCTCTAGCAAGAAAGTGGCGTGTCCTTGATATACCATCTTCTTCATGGTTCGTGACCTTCGGGAGTCTAACTGTGGCCCGCACAATGGGCATGCATGATAACCTGAGGTAACCAGACATGTCCCAACACCTCTATCCAGTGAATACAAACTTGAATGAGCTATGATAGATATTACCAATGAGAATGGAAGCCTACTTACCTGAGCACTCTCCAAATCCCAAAAATTCATGCATTGTCCACATGAGAATTGCTCAGGCGGACCGTGACCATCGCACTTGCTCATATCTTGCACGGTGACCCCCTCCTCCCACAAAATCTTAAGCTCATTGACTAATGGACAAAGATACACATCCATATTTTTGACTTTGTAGCGGCTGGGAACAAGTAAGCTAAGGATGAGATGTCGTTTCTTTGTAGCAAGCCATGGAGGGATATTGTAGTTGACAAGGACTATAGACCACACACTATAAGAAGTTGAGTGCAGATCGAATGGGTTCATGCCATCCATAGCAAGACTGAGTCGAAGATTCCTTGGCTCTCGAGCAAAACCTGGGAAGGTACAGTCAATGTGGCTCCATGCACATGAATCCGCTGATATTCGTTGAACTCCATCTATGGACCTATTCTTTGCATGCCACATTGTCAAGCTCGCCATGCTGGACGTACGAAACATGTGGTTTATGCGAGGGATAAGCAAAAAGTATCTAAGAACTTTTTGAGGGATGGTTTGCCCTTGTAAGTCCTATCAATACCTGTGAGCATCACACTTTGGACATGTCTCCATAGTCTTGTATTCTCCTCGAAATAGTATGCAATCGTTGATACATGCATGGATGCTGTTGTAGTCCATGCCAAGCTTTCGTAAAACATGTCGTGTATTATCATGAGAGTTAGGCATGGTATTTGTAAGTAGTAATATATGATACTTTAGTAACTTGAAAAAAAATCATAAAACACCTTGAAAAGCACAAATTTTTTAATGATAGTGCCGAAAAGAAATCAACGAAGCGTACATACAAGGTACCTGAACAACTCAGTCACACTTGCATCGCTCCACCCGTATTTTGCTTACACACTTAAGAGTGTAAGCAGTGTCTTCAGGCGAGATACTCGGCACCCATCATATAATGGTATGGATGCTTCCTCTCTAAGTAGACTAGAAGTCTCGACATCCATAGGCATCAATGCATCCATCATTGCCTCCATCTCAGGCTCCAAGATTGTAGGTAAGTCTTGAAGGTTGCATGTCTCCTCTGGTATTGATGGTATAGATTAGGTAGTACCTTCCAAGTGGTAGATTGGCTCAAGCACTCCACCCATCACGTACCCACGAACTCTTCTAACTGGCTGCAATGGGTGCACTTCTCCTTGAGACGAGACATCACCTCCGTGGATAGAAAATTTACCAGCCACACCCAATGTTTTTGTATATGGTATTCAATTAGCTTGCGAATACAATGCATGATTGATATACACTTTTCTTACTGTTTTCTCAAAATCTGAGATCGCCTGATCAATGATCTCAGATTGAAACTTGCCAAAGCATCATAAGTGTTCTATAGACAATCAACCTTTTTGTATAATTGCTAGCTTATATTGAGAGCAAGGACATGGGACATGCTGATTAACATACGCCTTGCAATCTTAAACATCACGACCTCCATTGTTTTCCATTTTATCTACGTTATGACAAACAATGTGTTTTTGTTATCATTCTTTTTTTCTTTCTTAAATTGTTTGAGAACGGATTTCTTCTCTTGTAACTCAGCAAAAATTAATGTATGTAAAGTCTCCACCCACCCACAAATTAACGTATGTCAGAGTGTTTCCCATCTCGTGGTATTGCACCGGACCTCGCCACCACTCTCTCTTTGTTTTTTATTTATTCATTCTCTCATCTCCTTTCATCTCTCTCTCTTTTTCTCTTTCTTTATTATGTTGTATGTTTATTCCCTCTCTCTCATTCCTTCTTCCTTTTTCTCTTCCTCTCCCTCTCTCATTTCCTTTAACAAAATATATCTCTCTCTACTATCAATTTCCTTTAACAAAACATCTCTCTTCTCTACCACTACCACTACAATAAATAAGAAAAGAAGAAAAACAACAACTACTACTACTACTACTACAACAACAACAAACAAGAAAAGAAGAAAAAACTACTACTACTACCACTACTACAACAACAACAATAAACAAAAAAACTAAACAACAACAAACAAGAAAACAAAAAAAGTATTACTACAACAACAACAACAAAGAAGAAAACCACTACTACTACTATAACCACGACTACGACTACGACTACGACTACGACTACGACTACGACTACGACTACGACTACGACTACGACTACGACTACGACCATGACTACGACTACGACTACGACTACGACAAACCACTACCACTACCACTACCACTATAATAAACAAGAAAAGAAGAAAAAATAACAACAACTACTTCTACTACTACAATAACAATAAACAAGAAAAGAAGAAAAAACTACTACTACTACTACTACTACAACAATAAACAAGAAAACTAAACAACAATAAACAAGAAAAGAAAAAAAGCTACTACTACTACAACAATAACAAACAAGAAAACTACTATTACTACTACTAGTACTACTACTACAATCATGACTACGACGACTACGACCAAAACTATGACTACCACAACAACTCCCTCTCTCACTACCACTACCACTACCACTACCACTACAATAAACAAGAATAGAACAAAAATCAACGACAACAACAACAACAACAACTACTACTACTACTACAACAATAAACAAGAAAATAAGAAAAACCTACTACTACTACCACTATAACAATAACAACAAACAAGAAAACTAAACAACAATAAACAAGAAAAGAAAAAAAACTACTACAACAACAATAACAACAACAAACAAGAAAACCACTACTACTACTACTACTACTACTACTACTACTACTACTACTACTACTACTACTACTACTACTACTACTACTACTACTACTACTACTACTACTACTACTACTACTACTACTACTACTACTACTACTACTACTACTACTACTACTACTACTACTACTACTACTACTACTACTACTACTACTACTACTACTACTACTACTACTACTACTACTACTACTACTACTACTACTACTACTACTACTACTACTACTACTACTATTACAACCACGACTACGATGACTACGACTACCACTACCACTACCACAACAACAAACCAGTACCACTATAATAAACAAGAAAATAAGAAAAAGCAACCACAACAACAACTAATACTACTACTACAATAACAACAAACAAGAAAAGAAGAAAAAACTACTACTACTACAACAACAATAAACAAGAAAACTAAACAACATTAGACAAGAAAAGAAAAAAAAAACTACTACTACTACAACAACAAACAAGAAAACTACTATTACTGCTACTAGTACTACTACTACAATCACGACTACGACAACTATGACCACGACTACGACTACCACAACTATAACAAACTAGAAGATAAGAAATGAAACAACAGCTACTGCTATCACTACCACTACCACTACTACTACTACGACTACCACAACAACAACAAACAAGAAAATAAGAAATTAAACAACTACTACCACTACCACTACCATGACTACCACAAAAACAACAAACAAGAAAATAAGAAATTAAACAACAACTACCACTATCGCTATCGCTCTCGCTACCACTACCACTACACTACCGCTACAATAACAACAAACAATTAAAAAAAGAAAAGAAGAAATAAAACAACAACAATAATAACAAAAACCTCTCCCTCCCTCTCTCTCTCCCTCCCTCTCCCTCTCCCTCTCTTTCTCTCTTTCTCTACTATGTTTAATGTTTTCTCTCTCTCTCTCTCATTCCTTCTTTCCTTTTCTCTCTTCCTCTCGTACACATGATTTTTAACAAAAACAAGTAAAAGAAAAAGGGAAAAAAAAAAAGCAAGAAGGAACAATGCACTCACCATAAAGGCCGGAGGATGGATTCGGCGGCTCCTCTTCGCGACGGTAGCTCCTCTTCGCCCTCCTACACTTCCTCCTCTTCTTCGCGAACGGCGATGGTGCCGGCGAGAAGCTTTTCTTCTCCCTCTTTCTCTCTTTCTCTCCCTCTCCCTCTTAAATGCAAGATGGAGTTCACTCTCCCTTTCGCTCTCTCTTTCGTTTGTTCATGCAAAATAACCTGCTCGGGTTTCGGCCCGTGTTTTTTCGTCTGAGCACCGTTGCTATTTACATCGCAAATTCGATGTAAATAGCGACGCCGCTATTTTGCATCGGAAAGTGCCGTCGATATGCCTCCGTATCCTTGTAGTGTTGAAATGTAGGTTGCTTAACCTTAGGAGTGGGTTTGGTGGGGTGGTGTTTTGTGGGCTGAGTGGGATGTGACACGTCATGACCCCCCCTTAGCCTTAGACATGGTCTTCTCTATTGGTGGAACAGCGGTCTTGGAGGGACCCGCACTGCCCTTGCTAAAAGTTGTCACGATGCGAGGTGGATACGCTATAGGTCATAATCAACGTAATAATGGGTTTGTTTTTTGAAAGTGCATCCTAGTAGCAACACCTTGCCTGCCTCCTTCGTGTTGGGCAACACATAAAAGATGATTGGCAAACTTTTAGACTCAATAGAGACAATGACTTTGCACTTCCCAAGGAGTACATAGAATTCTCCCCCAAATGGGCTAAGTTTAGTGTTAGTTGGCTGCAAGTGGGGTTGACCAATGAGGGTCCAATGAGCATGGGTTAGGATATTGACGCTAGCTCCCTCATCAATCAAAGCATCAAAAGAATGTGTCTTTTGGGCTATGGTCGTGATTCGTAAATAAGCTGGAGCAACAACTTCCTCATCATCCTCTATCTTGGTGATGGTTGCGATGTAAACATTGACAGGGGCCTCTATCATAGGGGGCTCATGTAAAGGATGTGTAGGAGGGTAGTACTTCTTCATGCGACTGCCATTGAAAAAGCCTATACCCTCACCTTCTAGTGTTTCAAGTTTAACATTGTTCGTCCTACTGGTGGCACACACTCTAAAAGGTCCTAACCCTCGAAACTTCATTTTCTACTTATGGCCCTTCATAGAGTACAACAACACAAGGTCGCCCTGTTCAAAATCATGTTGTTTGACATGCTTGTCAAACCATATCTTTCTTCGCGCCTTTTCACAAATTAGAGCATGGGTGGTGATGAGTCTAGTTTTAATGAGGCGTTCCAACTCGATAAGACTATTAGTCCAAGCCTCTTTCCCTTCCCAATGCTCCTGCGCCGCTATCCTCAAGCTAGGGATAAAAAATTCTAAAGGCAAGATAGCCTCAATTTCGTATGTCAACCTGAAGGGTGTTTGTCCCACGGCTGTTCGATAGGCCCATAAAGCTGACATGAGCTTGTTATCCTAGTCACTCTGAGAAGTGGAAACCACCTTTGTGAGTACATTGACCAGGATCTTATTCGTTGATTTTGCTTGGCCATTGGCTTGGGGATAGTACGGTGAAGACTTTCTATGGATGATCAAGAAGGTTGAGAGCATGTGCGCAATCACCTCATTGATGAAGTGGGTGTCCTAATCGCTCACTATCTCAATAGGGCAACCAAATCTCGAGATGACCTGCTCCCATAAGAACTTCGATGTGGTTCTTACGTCGTTCTTCCTTGTGGCTCTTGCTTTAGCCCATTTTGTCAAATAGTTAGTTGCTACGATAATATATCGAGCCTGTGAATATTGGGCCACAGAACTAATGGGTCCGATGAAATCAATGCCCCATTTCTCGAAAGGTTGTCATGCTATTACAAGGGTCAATTCCATTTTCTCCTTTTGCGCGAGGACCTTGGTCCTTTGGCACTCATCACAGTGCTTGAAAAATGTAGCTACGTCACAGAATAGCGTGGGTCACCACAGTTGAGACTACAGCACCTTATGGGCTATTGTGTCTCTACTGAAATGCCCCCCAGCCATTCCGGCATGTGCCTTTCTCAACATGTCATGCATCTCATGTTTGCACATACACATGCATAGCAACCCGTCTTACCCTAACCTATAGAGTTGGCTGGCAATCAGCTGATAGGATTGGATCTTCACAATAAGCCTCCTAAGCTTGGCCTTCTCGATAGGTCTCTTGGGTAGACCATGTTCGAGCACGTGGACGGCATCGTTAGCCTAGTATGGCGTTAAATCAGCCTTGAATAATTCCTTGTCATTGCACAGGCTAAAGAGATGCACATATGGAAGGTCATTCGTTATGCCTTGTCCAATGACTTCTGTCCAATGACTTCACCTGTGGGTATGCAGGACATGTGATTTGCCATGTAATGCTGTTTCCCTTTGCATACAACCACAGAGAAGTCAAACTCTAGAAGAAGCAATAACCATCGTGCAATGTGTCGTGTAGTGCAAGGCTTGTTCACTAGATAGAGCAATTCTTAATGATCAACAAGAAAGGTGAAGGGTGTGGCCAAAAGATAATGTCTAAATTTCTTAATGGCAAACACCATGACCATCCCCTCCCTTTCCGTAGTGGAATAGTTCATCTCCGTGTCAGTGAGTTGTTGCCTGCTAGCAAAGCTCATCGGGTAATCAAGGTTGTGTTTGCCAAGTTAGCATAGAATAGCTCCAATGGCAAACTTAGATGCATCTATATGCACATTGAACGTTTTGGTCCAATCTAGGGCTCGTTGTTGTACTACTGTGCATCCGAGGTGTGAAATCCACCCAAAAGTTGTGTGTGTGGGATTTGATACTTTGTACATACTTAGTCGTTATGTTTGCTCTTTTATTCTACGTGGGTAATATAGTGAAGAGGGGTTTTGCTAGAGGAACTTATCCGTAATGCTCTAGTTGACATGAACATTAAATGTGACATGCTTGTAGAAGAACAGGGAGTTTTTGATAGATTGGTAACTCAAGATGCAGTCTCATGGGCTACACTTATTTCAGGATATGTAGAATGTGGGTTTCGTAGACAAGTGCTGAACTGTTTGGAACAGATGCAAGTGGAAGGTCTGACTGTGAAAGCTGTCATGTTTGTCAAGGGGATTAAGGCTTCTGGTGCCAATGGAACCTTAGAAATAGGAGAAGTCTTGTATGCTGAAGCAACCAAAAGAGGTGGAGTAAAGTGATGGATAATTCGAAGTTTCATTGTCTTCTACTCTCCAAGTACTCAAGTTCATTGAAGAAAATCGCATTGGATGGCGACAAAATTGTTTGCACCAAAGTACTCAAGGTTCCAAGGTAAAGCAGTCTTGGCTTAGACTTGTGATGTGGGTTAGAGCATCAAGATGAAGGCTTGTATGCTTTTCTAGAGGCCACTTTTCTAGGGCCTATTGTGGAAGGAGCTTTTTCAAATGGGGCTTTCTGGGGGGAAAGAAAAAGCTGGAGGATCTCTGCAACTTCGAGGGAGCTACAGAAAAAAAAAGGGGAGATTTTTCGCTAATCAGAGGGGGAGTTCTGCAACTTTGGAAGGAGGGAAAAAGTCGAGGGAGGATGCTGAAGGAAATCAGAGGAGGAGGGCTACAGAACAGGAAGAAGAAAGGAAGGAGTACGATGCAAGAAGGGGAGATCTATCAAAAGGGGAGCTTGCAGAGTGTGACTGAGGGGACTAGAATCCATCAAGGGTGCTCGACTGAAAACTTGCTGATCATCATGTCGAAGACGAAAAGGGGAAGCTGAACACCAGGACGAAAGCTAAAGAAGGAGGTCGTTGATGAAGCTCCAAAAAAGCTACACAGGGTGTCAAGTCGAAGGGAAGCAGAAGAAGAAGTTGATCATAAGGAGGACGATCAACGAGCTTTTTGGGAAGTAGAAGGGATACATGAAGAAGAAGCTGAAGATCAGAACGTGAAGACGAAGAGCAAACGCTGCTGCGACATCACAAGAGATCAACGAAGCTGCATGATTGAGTGAACATGACCAAAAACGGCGGACTGAGAATGTGGACAAAGAGGTGATTGTCATCAACATGTGCGATTTGCATCGACGGAATCTATAGCAAACCACGAAGATGTCTATCTTAAAGATAACTTTGAGAAAAACCTTACTGCAATGAATGCAGAGAGCATTGAGGCAGCTCCCGAAATGGCATATAAGTTTGGCGGCCTGGAGGTTGATCTCGCAATAATAGCGAGCCGGTCTATGTGACAGAACTGTAGCGCTGGCACCCAGGTGGCAAAGATTTTGATCGGAGTTTAGCAAAGCTGATCGTGAGGAGAAGAACGCAGATGCCACTGTCACGTTATCTTCAAATTCTGATCATTATGTAGGGTGATGAGAAGCAGGAGTGATCTGAGGCCATAAGGAAATCAAAGGAAAATCAGCCATCAAAGCTCCATGCAAGGATTGCCAGCCCGAGACCTGTAATCACATTAGCCAACTATGCTTTCTAATTTACAAACAGATTATATTGTGATGGAAGCATCTCTGCTGTCCAGCATATTTGACCATTTGAGCTGGAGACTTGCCAGTCGCATGTATAGTGTTGGTTCAACTCTTGAAAGTACCCTATCATAACTCTGCAGCCAATCAACAAGCTGTTCCAGAAGCCATGATAATGCATGCTCATAAACATTAAAAACTTCTCCAAGAAGATCCTGTATGGTCTTCGAGAGTGTTGGTCATTCTGTATCTATTTTTTTTTAGTTTAAACAGCAGCTTGCTTGTTGCACCAGAATAGCATAATGCAGCAATATGCCCGCACAACAATGTGACCAAGACAAGGTGGAAAGTGAGCACTATCAATAGACCTTTTGCTGCTTCACATCTATCAGATAAAGCTGCCAATTTCTAGTCTATTGTACTAACTCGTTGCTGGTCAGTTACATTACTTCAGAAGTCAGATTGCACAACTGCTGTTAGTATGTCTGTGAAGGTGATGCAGTAGTTCTTGCACATGATTATGGCTGTTGTTCATATATTGACATTGCTAACATGGAAGAGAAAGATGTGCTATACATTGCCACAAGTCAGTTTGTCAGCTTATGGAGAATGCAAATGAATACATGGTTTTAGATCACCCCGTGGCTAACCCTCTTGTTCTTGGAAGGGAGTTACCTCTGAAAGACATGCCTGCAACATTGACTATTGCTCGGGATATTGTTCACCTCATCATTTGGAATCAAGTTCCTTATGGGTTTATTGTTAAGTCTGTGGATCCACAGATCCATCCTTTGGTTGATGCTGCTGAAAGGACAATGCTGAAATTTTTGTCTGTAGTTGATAACCAGATTTGTACCGAAGGCTCCTATGTTGAAGGATGAATTCTATGCTCAGCTGAAAACTTGCTTTTGGTCCTATCATTGCTGCATAGACGAGGTCTTGTTGGGAGCTTGGCGGATCTATTACTACACACAAATCCTCTTATCTTGCTTATTTGTATGATTGATCTTCTATCCTGAAATTTGTCAAGGTCCTCTATGGTTGCGACTTTGCTTTCGAAAACCCTTTGACATCTTTGGTGAACTCGACGTGAAAGCGTCGCATAAATTTCAGGATGGGAGATACTTCAGCATCCATTTCAACCTCTTCTACGATTCCTGCTATGTCCTCTACTTCAGCTCCATCATTGACTGCTGCTTCAAGTACTTCAACGGATGATCTAAAGCAAATTTTGCAGAATATTTCTATGTATATGCAACTTCAAAATCAACAGACACAATTGTATATGCAGCAGCAACAGCAATTGCATCAACAACAGTTGTCTCAACAAAGGAAACTATATTCGGAGCAGGAGAATGCAATCAGCGTGACTAAGGCGATTGAAGCAGTTGAGAATGAGAAGAAGCTATTTGATGGCCGTAATGTTTCAGTTTACTTGAAGACGTATGAGATCAATATGAGATTTCTTGGAGTACCAGCTGGACTTATGAGTAAGTATTTCCTTTGTCTTGTCACACCCGCCTTGAGGGCAAAAGTGACTGATCTTTTTATTCAAAATTCGCATTGGCAAGATTTTAAGAAGGCCCTGAAAGAAGAGTATTTCCTTGAGGACTTTGGGATGGCTACACGGCGGTCATTCCGAGAGTGGGTCTACATGCCAAACAAAGGTCTAGCTGCTTCAGAGTTGATACGAGAATTTGAAGAAAGGTATAGTCAGCTTGATGCCATTCAACAAAGAGCATTGGATGCTGAGAAAGTTGAGCTTTTCTTGCAAGCTGCAGATCCTACTCTTCAGGAAGAATTAGGAGAGCTTCTTGAAGATCGCACAAAGCCTATGGGTCTTAAAACGGATTGGCAAGATGCCCAAGATGCAGTCTCGACTTTGACCAAGAGGAGGATATGGAAGAACTGCCTACAGAATGGATCTATGACACCGACGCCATCTTCTGCTCCTATGCCTGCTTCTATCCCTGTTATTTCTTCTCTTCCTCAGCCAGTTTCTTGGCCTATGCCAGTGCCTACTATTTCTACTCCTCCTATTCCTCCTGCTCCAAGACCGATGCCGGCTCCTTCTGCTCCAAAACCATCCACTCCGTTAGTGCCTTCCTCTCTTGATGATATAATCAAAGGCATAACTGATTTGACACTAGAGTCAGTTAAAGCAGAATTGGTGGGAAAATTGAAAGAGCAGTTTGCTTCGACTGCACCTACTATTTCTTCTAGTACTCCTACTGCACCTAGGAGTGCTCCTACTGCACCTAGGAGAGATCGAAGATGTATTTGGTGTGATAGTACAGACCATCAGCATTGCAGGGATTGTGAATCTTTTTAGGATGCAAGGAGGAAGAATTTGGTATTTTGGGGACAAGATGGTAAGATTTGGTTGTCTGAAACAGGAGCTCCGCTTGCTACCAACTTTGGGAAAGGCGGAATGAAGAAGTTAGTGGATGATATGGCCGCGCGTACTTCTTATGTGGCAGCTAGAGGAGATGCTTCTGCATATGGAGTCCAGATTGAGAAAGGATCAGAGAATCAGTTAGCATTATGGACTTATGCTATGGAGATGGCAAACAAGGGAAAAATTCAGCAAACTGTTTTGACTAGTGCAGGCTCTAGCATCAAATCTGAGACAGGTTGGGATTCGCCTGTTGATAGGTACACTATTTATGCCTACTTGGCTAAGTCTCAGGGAGCAGATGTACTTGTTGAGGAGAAGCGTAAGAGGGATGAAGAAAATCCAAGTGCAACTAAAAAGACTAGAGGGGGTGAGTTTGTTACTCCACCTACTGCAGGACCGTCTTTGAGACCAGGGCCAGAACGACAGATGGAAGATGCTCAAAAGAAAGAAAAGAGGCAAGAGCCTAGAGAGAGAAAGCAGCCAGGGTTTAGATTGATGTCCGATATTGAGACATCTACAGACATGAAGAAAGTCTTTAATGACAAGATACTTGGCAGTGAGGTGACTTTTACTATTTCAGAGGTTTTGGGCATCTCGAAAAGAGAGTTTCAAGATCAGTTCCAAGAAGACTTGAAGAGGAAAATACATGCATTGCCTACTACTGATACACAGGGAGTTTTGATTGGGGAGTTGGATGAGGATGAGGATGAGGTTATGGTTGAGAATGCTTCTATTTTTCCGCAGATAGAGAAGAGGGTTCAGCCTATGCATTATGCTGAAACTGATGAGCCTATCTTGATACCGCGTAGTCACTTTTCGCGGAGTCATTGGGCTAGGGCAACTACAGAAACGATGGTAAAAATTGGAGAGAAACAGGTGCCTTATGTTGCTTTGGTGGATCATGGTTCAGAGATTAATCTCATAGTTCGTGGAGTTTATGAAAGTAATAGATGGCCTATGGATGTAGAGCATGGGTGGCGTATGAGAGCCGCCAACAACACTACAGGTGATTTGTATGCTGCATGTCCCAGTGTCAGGGTTTCTATTGGGGATGTAGAGGAGGATTTCCATTTCTTTGTGCAGGATTCATGCTCTTATCCCATAATTCTTGGACAGCCATTCATCACAGAGATGCGCATGGAGACAAAGGTAATGGATGATGGATCTGCTTATGCACAGATTCGCAGTAAAGATGGCATGAGAGCAGTTCAGTTTATGACTCTGTGTGTGAACCATGTTAGAAACAGGGATACTCTTAGAGATGCACCTTTGCCCACTGTGAGGGATTCGGGTTTTCATTAGGTACCGCTGTTTCGTGGGACAACGGTGGTACAGAGCAGAGGAGATTGGAGTTCTCGCCTCCTGGCAGCAGTGGTTTCTCCTCCAGTTTTGTTGGAATTTCAGCAAACAGTTCAATGAGTTATCAGAAGACTTCTAAGTTGCCTAGAGCTGCCAAGCAGTACATATGCAGGAAGGAGAAAAATTTGAAAAATGCAGGAATTTTAGAGGATGATGAGCACATAGATGGGATGTATGATAGTATGATTTGTGCGGATACAATGACAGAGATGGAAAATATGCTGAAAACTTATATGCAGAGTTGTCACAGTAATGTATTAGTGCAATCCCTGGACATGTTTCATGAAATTGCAGATTTTGTGTCACAGATAGAGTCAGAGGCTGAGGTGACTCAGCAAAAAGTATTAAGTGCTGAAGAAATTCAGCAAACAGAGTTTCCAGCTGATTATGATCAGCTTACAGAGACACAGAGGGCTGAAAACTTTCAGCCAACAGAGTTTCCTACTGAAATATTTCAGCATCCAGAGTTTAGGGCTGTTCCAATGCAGTCCATAGAGCAGAGGGCTGAGGATATTCAGCCCCACTGGAGTGCAGAATTGCTGATTTACAGTAAGATTTGAGTAATGCAGAGGATCATAATGAAGCCAGGGTTGACAAGAAATACAAAACTATGAATAAGAAGGTGAAGCCGGTAGCTGTACCACTTCTACTTGACAGTGATCAGCAAATAGAGAGGGCTGTCAAACAGCCAATTTTGAGGAATCCAAAGCATATAGGCCATAAATTTTCAGCAGAGACTCTTGCTGAATTAAAAATTGGAAATTGTGATTTCTTGCTACCCACAGAGAAGCAATGCTTTCAGGAGATGCTTGAGCGACATGGAAGGGGATTTGCTTTTTTTTCGCATGAGATTGGATGTGTGAATCCGGATATTGTTGCTCCTATGGTGATCTTTACTATTCCTCATATTCCATGGAACTCCGATCTATTCCAGTGCCTAAGGCACACCTGCCAAAGCTAATTGATTTGTTAAATGAGAAAATCAGGATGGGAATCCTAGAGCCTTCATCTGCACCATACTCAAATAGGTGGTTTACGGTTCCAAAGAAGAATGGTACTCTTCGATTTATACAGGACATGCAACCAGTAAACAGAGTTACTATCAGGAATGTTGGTATAGGTCCAGTTGTGGATGAGTTTGCAGAAGCATTTGCTGGACGTGCCATCTATTCTTTAGGTGATTTGTATTCGGGATATGATCAGTTTCAGCTGGCTTTGGAAAGCAGGGATATAACCACTATGAGAACTCCTATTGGGCTTGTCAGGATGTGTACCTTGCCTCAAGGTGCCACTAATTCTGTTGCACATATGATGAATGCCATGCATAAGGTCCTTCGTGATTACATACCTCAGCTTACTATGCCTTTCTTAGATGATGTGCCCATTAAGGGGTGTGCAGAAGAAGAGAAGAATGAGAGTCTAAATGAGCAGGGATACAGATACTTTGTGGCTGATCATATTTCAGCTTGTGAGAAGATTTTGGTCAGGCTAGAAGAAGTGAACTTGACACTATCAGGGCAAAAATCTATTTTTGGAGTAAATGAGGTTGTCATTGTTGGACATATGTGTGGATATTATGGCAGGAAACCCTCACCTGAGAAGATGGATGCTATAGGCAAGATTACGGAGTATTGTTCTACTACTTCAGAGGTACGGAGATTCATTGGAGCTTGTGTGTTTTATATGATTTGGATACCCCATTTTACACGCATAGCAGATTGTTTATATCAGCTGCTTCAAAAGGGCCAGAAATTCTATTGGGATGAGAGCCACACTAGAGCCATGCAAAAATTGAAGAAGTTATTGCAGATTGCTCCTACTCTTAGGAAAGCGGATTATAATTGCGAAAGGCCTATTGTATTGACAGTTGACACTAGTCCAATTGGCATAGGTTGGGTTGTGGGTCAAGATGATGCAGATGGAAACAGGTATGCTATTCAGTTTGGGGCGAAAGTCCTAAACGAGAGACAGAGGAGATATCCGCAAATCAAGAGGGATTTACTGGGGATTGTTACGGCTTTCAAATGTGACAAGGAGTACTTTATTGGAGCCTCAGTTGTGGTAGAGACAGATTGCTTGCCATTGATAGGTATGATTACGAGTTGCTCTACTCCGGATATAGCTATGCTGAGATGGATTGCATACATCAAATCATTAAACCCAGAATTTAAACATATAGCAAGAAAAGATAATCCAGTGGTAGATATGTTGTTTAGAGCCAGATATGATGATGAGGAGACACTACTTGCAGAAGAGGATGATGCAGAAATTTCAACCACTATGGTTAATCATGTTTGCCATGTCTATGATATTGTGGCTTTCATAGAAGAACTCTATGTTGGAGATTGGTTGCAGATTGGCAAGTACCTTAGTACACTAAGAAAAAGAGATGAATGGACAGATGAAGAGTTCAAGAAGATCAGAAGAAAAGCCTATGGTTATTTTCTCAAGGACGGATTTCTTTGGAAGCATCTGAAGAAAAGAGGTGGATTACCTTTGCGGGTTGTCTACGATAGAGAGACACAGTTACAGGTGATGAGGGAGTTTCATGAGAGTCCTTGGGTTGGTCATAGAGGATTGTGGGCTACTTATGAGAAAATCAAGGAGAAATATTGGTGGAAAGGCATGTATAGAGATGTTTCTCACTTTGTAGAGACTTGCAGAGACTGCCAGATGTATTCGGTAGTGCGTCATCGAGATGAGCTTCATCCGACCTATCCGCTATGCATTCATTATAAGTGGGTAGTTGACTTGGTTACTATGCCTATGGGTCTATGGCAGATGAGATATATTGTTTTGGCTAGAGAGGATCTTACCAATCATGTTGAGGGCAGACCTTTGAGAACGAAGACCACTAGTGCAGTGTGTAAGTTCTTATTGGAAGAAATTTTCTGCAGGTATGGCTGTGTGGGTAAGATCACTGCGGATCGCGGTGAATTGGATGCAGATGAAGCTAGGGAGTTTTTCTCTCAACTAGGAATCAAGTTAGCTCTAACCACAGCATACAATCCAGAGGGAAATGGGAAGAGTAAAAGAGGACATCCGCCGATAGTGAAAGCATTAGCCAAAGCATGCAGAGGACGGATTGGAGAATGGCCGAGACTTTTACCATTTGCTTTGTGGGCTGATCGTACGACTCACAGTGTTACCACAGGATATATGCCCGCAGAATTGATGTATGGTCAGAAACCGATTATGCCGACTAAGACTTGTGCTTTGACTTGGTCAATTTTACCTTGGTAGGAGGATTTGACGAGAGAGGAGCTCTTAGCTCTTCGGATTTAGTAGTTGGAGAGAAGACCAGAGGATATTCAGCTAGCTATTGATAGGTTGAAGGTTGCTAGACTAAGAAATAAGGACAGGTTTGACAGCAGGCATCGCTTGCGGCCTAGAGCAATAGAAGAGGGAGACTGGGTATTAGTCTTTGATAGCAGCCTTGAAAATCAACATACTGCACTTCGAAAGATGGTGAAAAGATGGTTTGGACCGCACATAGTCAGATATGTCTTTGATAATGCAACATATGAGTTGACAGAATTGGATGGGACAGTGCTTAAAGTGCCTATTGCAGGAAAAAGAATCAAGATTTTCAAGAAAAGAGATGATGAGGATTATGTATTGGAAGAATTTGCAAGAGAAGAGCAACGAGAAGAAACTCCAATAGAAGAGACAGATGATATGACAGATAATCTTGTTGATATACCGGAAATACACAATGAAGAGATTGATCTGTTCGTGGATCTTGATGATAATGATCATGGGTAGTTGGCCCATCCGAAGGATGCACAGGATTAGAGGGGGTGGATGTCGTACTGCTGCGCATCCGAGGTGTGAAATCCACCCAAAATTTGTGTGTGTGGGATTTGATACTTTGTACATACTTAGTCATTATGTTTGCTCTTTTATTCTACGTGGGTAATATAGTGAAGAGGGGTTTTGCTAGAGGAACTTATCCGTAATTCTCTGGTTGACATGAACGTTAAATGTGGCATGCTTGTAGAAGAACAAGGAGTTTTTGATAGATTGGTAACTCGAGATGCAGTCTCATGGGCTACACTTATTTCAAGATATGTAGAATGTGGGTTTCGTAGACAAGTGCTGAACTGTTTGGAACAGATGCAAGTGGAAGGTCTGACTGTGAAAGCTGTCATGTTTGTCAAGGGGATTAAGGCTTCTGGTGCCAATGGAACCTTAGAAATAGGAGAAGTCTTGTATGCTGAAGCAACCAAAAGAGGTGGAGTAAAGTGATGGATAATTCGAAGTTTCATTGTCTTCTACTCTCCAAGTACTCAAGTTCATTGAAGAAATTTGCACTGGATGGAGACAAAATTGTTTGCACCAAAGTACTCGAGGTTCCAAGGTAAAGCAGTCTTGGCTTAGACTTGTGATGTGGGTTAGAGAATCAAGATGAAGGCTTGTATGCTTTTCTAGAGGCCGCTTTTCTAGGGCCTATTGTGGAAGGAGCTTTTTCAAATGGGGCTTTTTGGGGGGAAAGAAAAAGCTGGAGGATCTCTGCAACTTCGAGGGAGCTACAGAAAAAAAATGGGGAGATTTTTCGCTAATCAAAGGGGGAGTTCTGCAACTTTGGAAGGAGGGAAAAAGTCGAGGAAGGACGCTGAAGGAAATCAGAGGAGGAGGGCTACAGAACAGGAAGAAGAAAGGAAGGAGTACGATGCAAGAAGGGGAGATCTATCAAAAGGGGAGCTTGCAGAGTGTGACTGAGGGGACTAGAATCCATCAAGGGTGCTCGGCTGAAAACTTGCTGATCATCATGTCGAAGACGGAAAGGGGAAGCTGAACACCAAGACGAAAGCTGAAGAAGGAGGTCATTGACGAAGCTCCAAAAAAGCTACACAGGGTGTCAAGTCGAAGGGAAGCAGAAGAAGAAGTTGATCATAAGGAGGACGATCAATGAGATTTTTGGGAAGTAGAAGGGATACATGAAGAAGAAGATGAAGATCAGAACGTGAAGACGAAGAGCAAACGTTGCTGCGACATCACAAGAGATCAACGAAGCTGCATGATTGAGTAAAGATGACCAAAAACGGCGGACTGAGAATGTGGACAAAGAGGTGATTGTCATCAGCATGTGCGATTTGCATCGACGGAATCTATAGCAAACCACGAAGATGTCTATCTTAAAGATAACTTTGAGAAAAAGCTTGCTACAATGAATGCGGAGAGCATTGAGGCAGCTCCCGAAATGGCATATAAGTTTGGCGGCCTGGAGGTTGATCTCGCAATAATAGCGAGCCGGTCTGTGTGACAGAACTGTAGCGCTGGCACCCAGGTGGCAAAGATTTTGATCGGAGTTCGACGAAGCTGATCGTGAGGAGAAGAATGCAAATGCCACTGTCACGTTATCTTCAAATTCTGATCGTTATGTAGGGTGATGAGAAGCAGGAGTGATCTGAGGCCACAAGGAAATCAAAGGAAAATCAGCCCATCAAAGCTCCATGCAAGGATTGCTAGCCCGAGACCTATAATCACATTAGCCAACTATGCTTCCTAATTTACAAACAGATTATATTGTGATGGAAGCATCTCTGTTGTCCAGCATATTTGACCATTTGAGCTGGAGACTTGCCAGTCGCATGTATAGTGTTGGTTCAACTCTTGAAAGTACCCTGTCATAACTCTGCAGCCAATCAACAGGCTGTTCCAGAAGCCATGATAATGCATGCTCATAAACATTAAAAACTTCTCCAAGAAGATCCTGTATGGTCTTTGAGAGTGTTGGTCATTCTGTATCTTTTTTTTTTTAGTTTAAACAGTTGCTTGCTTGCTGCACCATAATAGCATAATGCAGCAATATGCCCGCACAACAATGTGACCAAGACAAGGTGGAAAGTGAGCACTATCAATAGAGCTTTTTCTGCTTCACATCTATCAGATAAAGCTGCCAATTTCTAGTCTGCTGTACTAACTCATTGCTGGTCAGTTACATTACTTCAGAAGTCAGATTGCACAACTGCTGGTGGTATGTCTGTGAAGGTGATGCAGTAGTTCTTGCACATGATTATGGTTGTTGTTCATATATTGACATTGCTAATATGGAAGAGAAAGATGTGCTATACATTGCCACAAGTCAGTTTGTCAGCTTATGGAGAATGCAAATGAATACATGGTTTTAGATCACCCTGTGGCTAACCCTCTTGTTCTTGGAAGGGAGTTACCTCTGAAAGACATGCCTGCAACATTGACTATTGCTCGAGATATTGTTCATCTCATCATTTGGAATCAAGTTCCTTATGGGTTTATTGTTAAGTCTGTGGATCCATAGATCCATCCTTTGGCTGATGCTGCTGAAAGGACAATGCTGAAATTACTGTCTGTAGTTGATAACCAGATTTGTACTGAAGGTTCCTATGTTGAAGGACGAATTCTATGCTCAGCTGAAAACTTGCTTTTGGTTCTGCATAGACGAGGTCTCGTTGGGAGCTTGGCGGATCTATTACTGCACACAAATCCTCTTATCTTGCTTATTTGTATGATTGATCTTCTATCCTGAAATTAGTCAAGGTCCTCTGTGGTTGCAACTTTGCTTTCGAAAACCCTTCGACATCGTAAGATGGGTGTGATGGTAAGACCCTTTTGCAATTCTTCGTAAGCACATTGGCATTCTTTGGTCCACTAGAATACAATTAGCATCTTGTAGAATGGTCTTGCGATTAGTGCATAATTCAGTACAAAGCACCGATAGTACCCTATGTGACCTAAGAAGCACTGAACACCCTTATAATTGTTGGGTGGTGGCATGCTGGCAATAACCCTAATCTTTGAGAAATCAGTGGCGATGCCATTCTTGGACACCAGTGCCCTAGGATGCATCCGTGTTTCATCCAAAATTGGCACTTCAGGGGGTTCAATGAGAGATTATAAAGTCGACACCGCTCAAAGACTGCCCGTAGTTTCTCTAAGTGTTCCACTCAGCTAGAGTGTATGCATAGATTGTCCACAAACACCTCTAACTCACGTCTGAGCATGTCTTTGAAGATCGTGCACATCAGGCGTTGAAAGGTTGCCGGAGCATTCATTAGCCCAAAGGGCATAACGATGTAGACAAATATGCTCCACTTTGTAGCAAAGCTATTCTTGTGCTTGTCGTCGGGGTGTACTTGCACTTGATTGTAGCCCGAGAAGCCATCCAAAACACTATAGGCTTCTTTACCTGCCACCCTCTCAAGCATTTGCTCGGTGTATGGCAATGGATAGTTATCTCTCTTTGTAGGGGCATTGACTTTCTTGTAGTTGATGCACACTTGGATCTTTCCGTTTTTCTTCATAATGATCACTATTGGTGATACTAGTCTGTGTGCTCTATTTCGTAGATGAATCCTACTCTCATGAGTTTATCAATCTCCTCTTTTACTGCATGAGCATGCTTTGGATTCATGGGGTAAGGGCATTGTTTTATAGGGACAGTGTCAGGGACCATAGGGATGTTGTGGGTCGCAACCCTGGGGTCGACTCCCTTAAGTTCATCCAGAGACCAGGCAAACACGTCCACGTACTCTCGTAGGAGAGCAACAAGGCTAGCCTTCTCATCCTTGGTTAGGTCATTTGCTATGAATATAGGTCGAGGCCTCTCACCTTCCCCTGCCAGGTTTACTTCCTTGACCTTGGCGAGTCCTTCAATAGGCTCGCTGGTCTGGCCCTACCTCTTTGCTCCTAGCAGGATCACCACTCTATCACCCTTCTTGAACTTAGTGAAGTTTTTGGATAGGTCCTGCGATTTCTTCTATCGTTCTTCGTCTGACTCTTTTCTTCATTTCTTCTTTCCTCCTTTAGCTAATTGCACCTTAAGTGGACCGGTAAGTCCCCCTTGGTGCATTTGGTTTTGGATGGCATGGGTATTTCAGGGTTGCTCTCCGTTTACTGACTTCAGACTCTGAGTTGAACTCACAGCCCTCACTAGAGGAAGGAGTGTCCCTAGGTGGTCGTAGTTCAGTAGGTGTGTCTGTCCTAAACACATGTACCACTGGTGGTTGGGAAATTCCAGCCTGCTCATAATCCACTGCCCCCATGCATTCCAACCAAGAGTGATCGCAATCCAATACCATAACTCCTCTCTTGATCTCATATGCATTTCTTTCTCATGGCCTGGAGTCTGCTCTTATCTACTCTATCACCCTTCCATTAGTACCGTACTCCACGGTACCCATTTTCTCCTCGCTCTCCTCACTGATGGAGGAACAATCCTCATATTCATTGTCAGAACCATCACTCCCTGATTACTCATCGTCTCTTAGGTCCTCCTTTCTAGCCTCTTTCTCGTCGGTGACTAGAGCCCAATTGTATAGCAAGTATCTTGCCTGAAGACACTACTTGCACTCCTAAGTGTGCAAGCAAAATACTGATAGAGCGATGCGAATGTGACCGAGTTGTTCAGGTACCTGCTACGTACACTTCGTTGACTTCTTTTCAGCACCATCATTAAAAAAAATTATGCTTTTTCAATGTGTTTTTTTTTTTCATGTTACTAAAGTATCATATATTACCACTTGCAAATACCATGTCTTAGTCTCGTGATAATGAGCGACATGTTTTACGAAAGCTTGCCATAGACTACAACAGCATCCATGCATGTATCAACAATTGTGTACTGTTTGGAGGAGAATACGAGACTATGGAGACATGTTAGACTCCCGAATGTCACAAACTATTGTGTACTGTTTGGAGGAGAATACGAGACTATGGAGACATGTTAGACTCTCGAAAGTCACAAACTATGAAGAAGATGGTATATCAAGGACACCCCTCTTTTTTGCTGGAGGGTCATGAACTAAGGGAAGGTTTTCTTGGATGACCTCCAGCACGAATGAACACCCAAAGCTCGTGCGAGCTAAAAATGATCCACATGGAGTTACATGCAAATAGAATGCGAGGGTTCTCAGTTTTCTATGAGTTACTGTATTGGACCCACTTACAGATCAACCACTTGTTGGATCCCATGCATATTTTCAAGAATGTGGGCAACTTAATACGGGACCACATCATAGGAAAGAGAGACACTGCAGGGGTACGAATGGATTTGCAGGAGGTAGGCAATATGGAGGCACTTTGGCTGCAATTGGGTGTTGATGGTCGCTTGCAATTACCTCGCGTTCCTTGGTTTTTGTCCACTAAAGAAGAGCACTTTGTGAAGTAAATTATCAAGTTTATCAGCACTCTGATGGGTATGATGCATTCTCTCAGGTCCGTGTTTTCTAAAGACGACAAATTATCAAGGCTAAAATCCCATGATTGGCATAAGATATGTCAGGTTTGTACTACGAATGGATTGTAAGTGGCATGCGTATATTGCTAATTGGAGTGTAGTTGTTGTTCGTAATGCTTCTTCATTTGTGGCAGTTTGTACTACCGATCGTGATCGCATGATGCCTTACTCTATAAATACACGGGGCGATTTACAAGTTGTCAAATTTAGTGCAATGGATCTCACAGAAGGAGATCAAGACATCCTCTATTGAATTCGCAAGGCAGGGAGCAGTGGAGACGGTTTGTCTCTTTGAGAAATACTTACCTACTAGCATGCTCATGATACAAACACACCTTTTGGTGCATCTTGTAGATGAAGTGGAGATTGCACCCTGAAAGGCTTTGTGCAACAACGAGCTCAGCCAGAAGGTAGCGTGGCTGAAGATTGATTGGTATCTGAGGCGTTAGTGTATATTTAACAGTGGCTACCAATGGTGGATTCAGACAACAATATGCTATGGCCGCTGAAGGACGATGATAGAGTGATCGGAGATGTGGTGGATGGAAATGGGGTGGAAAAAAGAATGAATGTTGTAATGGAGGAGAAATTGAATCGTTTTTGTATGTTGCACCATGCCTCCACGGAGGCGTGGCTCACTAGGTGCGAGCAAGCCAGGAAAGATCGGGAATAAGCGCGATGTGAATTTCGACGTAGTATATGCCATCGACCGATTCGATACCCTGAGGGCATGAAAGAGATGCCATGGTTGGTGTTAATGTGATGGTTGCATGGAGCTTTGACCGCAACATCCCACGAAAGAAGAGAGATCTCAACTGAGGAGTGGGAATTCTCGAAAGGTGACGACATGTTTAGGGTTTGTCATATGTAGATTTTATATGCAACAACTAATTGACTGTTTCAATGTACAATACAAAATATACATTGCAGTGTGGTCGTGCGAACGGCATTTCCGCGTGGAGCATATCGACAAAATGCACTCCACAACAGATTGTGGTATCATGGCAAAGTTTAAGCAAGAGAGTCGACGACAAGCAATGGATCCAAACACCATTATAGATGAGATGGAGTATTTTGGAAACTTGCAAAGTATTATCACGGTGGATTATCGTAGCTTCTCCATGATCCTATTCAATGTGTAGTGGTTCAAAGTGGTATTTGAAGGAGGTCTTGAAGGAGCTGGGGCAATAGTTCGATGAGGTTCATCTGGATTTCTCGAAATAGATTCCGAAAAAAGATGGATAGATTTTTCGAACACGTTTGTATTGCCGGCCCATTGTGAACAGGTGCATATGAACTCATGTTTTTTTAAAATTTTATTACAACATGGTACATGCTACATAAGTTAAATCTCTCTTATACATGATTTTGAACATGTAATTTTCAATCCAAACCCACGATAACGTCTTCCTAGGAGGACAATATGCAAATAGAGAGGTCGATATTGCAAGGGGTGGAGGCCAGTGAAAGCTTGGAGCATGTAGAGGAGCCAGAATTGGGTAACAATGATGGAAATACAAGAGTCCAAGAATTCTTTGAGAACGAGGTCGACTTATCCTTTTGTGGTGACCTGTCTATTGACCTTCCAGTGTATGCAGAGTTGTGTCAGGAGATTGACATGGGACCATAGGGTACTTCACACTTGGAGCATCAACCTACTCAATTTGTTGATGAATCGCTTATAAGGGTACATAAGATATGCATTTTAAGTCAAATCATTTTTTAAAGATTTATATTTTCGTGCTTTGCTTGATTTATATTGATTATACTAACATCAATTTTTGTTTGTGTAGGTGACCTTTGTGGATATTTGGATTCACACGATGAGTCGAGGGATGAGTGATAAGGAGCTACATGAGATCTTCACACGTATGTCTCCAAATCAGATGGCTCGATTTAGAGATATGGTAGACCAGAAGCTTCTTGGACACCATTAGGCCATTTTGTTAGATCTACTTCAGTGCGCTTTGATGCTTCAGTTTCTAGTAGACGAGGTCGACGCTCCAAACTTGAGCCCCTGACGGAGGGAGTGGTTCTGGGGGATGCTGTGAAGATGTGGATACAGTGAGCCCATGCTCAGCTCGGGATACATGTGATACTCCTCGCTCTCGTGCAGGTTCGAGAGAGCGTGGCTCAGGTGGTAGCTGTGGAGATACTGATGGAGTGTCTTCTTCTCGTTTTTCTGTTGGACTTGCATCACCTATGGGATTTGTCACATCTATGGGAATGTCTACTCCAGTCACTCTGGCTTTTGCTCACTCGTCCGTAAATGGCACCCCTATGAGTGCTACTTTGAGAGATACTATTCCCGTAGGTACACCAAATGTACAGGGGTCTCCTGGATATGCCCAAGAGTGTGATCGTAGAGGTGGGAGAGGACACTGAAAGGGATGCAAGAGACATGGGAGAGAAGAGCAAACACAATGTAGGTATTGTCAACAATGTTATGACAGTCTTATTGCACTTATATATATATATATATATATATATGAATAAATATAAATAATATGGGTGGTCACTGTACACGGACAGGCCCTGTGTAATAAGTGTTGGGAATCTTCGAGTCCAAGACATCTAGGAAGCAAGTGATTCTGCAGCTCCATAGAACGGAGCAATCCAGTACAACTCATAAGTGCAAGGCTGTACATCATCATCATCAAAGTAGCGTATAGCATTAGTGTGGCGTATACAAGACAACAGAGAGCATTCAAACTCTCCAAAGTCAATCACTAAAAGAGGGCCAGCATCTTGGACACAAATCGGCGGACACAAGTCAGATGGGGTCTCAAGACAGTATGCGGCCTCAACGAAGCGGAAAACTGACATACGACTGTAGAATCAGCCATAAAGCATACTGAATGCGCATCAAGAGGCCTGAGAGATGTCTGCGTCTCATAAAGACAGCATGACAGCTGCGTAGAACTTGATGGTCGTCCAAATCCCAAAACCTGTAAGCCGTAAAGTCACCATCTCCATAACCAAGGAGAAGACATCTCCGTGACATAGGCTCATGTGGCATATTGACAATGGCCTGGTAGCCAAATATTCTCAAGTGATCATAGGAGGGTCTCATACCACTCCATGTCTCATGCGATGTAATACCATCCAAAGTCAAGCACGGCATCCTGTTAACCAAGTAGACTACCGTCATAAGGGCCTCAGCCCAAAAGCCATAAGATAATCCAACTGCGGTAAGCATAGCAGCAACCTTCGCCTATAAGGTCAGGCACATGCCATGAGAAATCTCATAATACCGGGGGCATAAGAAATGAATTCCATACTGCTGACAAGAGATTCGTAAGCTGGGAGAGATAACATAGCTCTCATAATCCATCTGCAAGCACCTAGGCCTGGAACCAGCAGAATCCATAAACTTGTCAAACATAGCTGTGGCATCCTCAATCCGTACCAAAGGGTAAGCCCAAACATGGTGGGTAGCATGATCCATGAAGGTCACAAAATACGACTCTCCACAAAGTGACTGGGAAGGCATAGATCCATATACTGCAACATGGATTGGATCTAGAGGAGCATGCCTCACACGATCGCCATAAGCCAAACAGGCTCTGTATGGACCATGAGTACAATGAGGGCAAGTAGCATAGGGAAGAGTAGGCAATAAGACTATATCACATAAAGCATCCATCTCATTGTGTCGTACATGGCCTAGGCGACAATGCCATAACAGTGCATGTGGTATCTATGTAACTGCAACCATAGAATCTCCCACATGAGAGACATACACTACCACATAATCACTGCCATATCTAGCACCTCTGGCCAATACCAAGCAACCACCATGGATTTTCCATGAAGTATCCCCAAGAGAGACATAATATCATGCACCATGCAACTCACTGACACTTACTGAGCATAGGTATATGCAAGACATCACGGAGCATAAGAGAAGACCCGTTTGGCAAAGCCAATTGTATATCCCTTGTACCAATAACATGACAATCCTACTTAAGGCCCAAAGAAATACTTCCGTCAACCTCCTTGTAAAAAGAGAACCAAGCTCTATGCGGAGTAACATGACAAGATGCCATACTGTCTAAAGGCCAATCAAAGGTATAGGGAGAGGGAGGGAGAGGAAATGAGAGAGGGAGGAAGAGGGAGAGGGAGAGGGAGAGGGAGAGAGAGAGGGAGGGAGAGGAAAGAGAGAGAGAGGAAGAGAGGGAAACATTAAACATAATAGGGAAAGAGAGAAAGAGAGAGAGGAAGAGAGGAAATGAGAGAGGGAGAGGGAGAGGGAGAGGGAGAGGGAGAGGGAGAGGGAGAGAGAGGAAAGAGAGGGAAACATTAAACATAATAGAGAATGAGAGAATGAGAGGGAGAGGGAGAGGGAGGGAGAGGAAATGAGAGGGGGAGAGGAAGAGAGAAGAAAATGAGAGAGGGAGAGAAGATAAGAGAAAAAACATTAAACATAATAGGGAAAGAGAGAAACAGAGGGTGAGGGTGAGGGAGGGAGAGGAAATGAGAGAGGGATAGGAAGAGAGAAAAGGAAAGAAAGAACGAGAGAGAGAGAGGGAGAGAGAGAAAAAACATTAAACATAATAGGGAAAGAGAGAGGGAGAGGGAGAGGGAGAGGGAGAGGGAGAGGGAGGGAGAGAGAGGAGGGAGACGTTGTTTTCTTGTTTGTTGTTGTTATAGTAGTAGTATTTTTTTTCTTTTCTTGTTTATTGTTATTGTAGTAGTTGTTGTTGTTGTTATTGTTGTTGTTGTTTTTTCTTTTTTTCTTGTTTATTATAGTGGTAGTGGTAGTGGTAGTGGTAGTGGTATTGGTAGTCGTGAACGTAGTCGTAGTCATGATTATAGTAGTAGTAGTGGTTTTCTTATTTGTTATTGTTGTTGTTTTTGTTGTACTAGTTTTTTTTGTTTACTTATTTATTGTTGTCTAATTTTCTTATTTGTTGTTGTTGTTGTAGTAGTGGTAGTAGTAGCAGTTTTTTATTATTTTCTTGTTTATTATAGTAGTAGTCGTAGTCGTAGTCGTAGTCGTGTTTGTTGTTGTTGCTGTTGTTGTTGTTACTGTTGTTGTTGTAGTGGTAGTCATAGTCGTAGTGGTAGTGGTAGTGGTAGTCGTGGTCGTGGTCGTAGTCGTGGTCGTGGTCGTGGTCATGGTCGTGGTCGTGGTCGTGGTCGCCGTCGTAGTCATGGTCGTGGTCGTGGTCGCCGTCGTAGTCATGGTCGTGGTCGTGGTTGTGGTCATAGTCGTAGTCATGGTCGTAGTCGTAGTCGTCGTAGTCGTGGTTGTAGTAGTAGTAGTGGTTTTCTTGTTTATTATTGTTATTGTTGTTATTGTTGTAGTAATAGTTTTTTTTTGTTTTCTTGTTTATTGTTGTCTAGTTTTCTTATTTGTTGTTGTTGTTGTAGTAGTGGTAGTAATAGTAGTTTTTTTTTTCTTTTCTTATTTGTAGTAGTAGTAGCAGCAGCAGTGGCAGCAGCAGCAGCAGCAACAGTAGTAGTAGTAGTAGTAGTAGTAGTAGTAGTAGTAGTAGTAGTAGTAGTAGTAGTAGTAGTAGTAGTAGTAGTAGTAGTAGTAGTAGTAGTAGTAGTAGTAGTAGTAGTAGTAGTAGTAGTAGTAGTAGTAGTAGTAGTAGTAGTAGTAGTAGTAGTAGTAGTAGTAGTAGTAGTAGTAGTAGTAGTAGTAGTAGTAGTAGTAGTAGTAGTAGTAGTAGTAGTAGTAGTAGTAGTAGTAGTAGTAGTAGTAGTAGTAGTAGTAGTAGTAGTAGTAGTAGTAGTAGTAGTAGTAGTAGTAGTAGTAGTAGTAGTAGTAGTAGTAGTAGTAGTAGTAGTAGTAGTAGTAGTAGTAGTAGTAGTAGTAGTAGTAGTAGTAGTAGTAGTAGTAGTAGTAGTAGTAGAGATATGTTTTGTTAAAGAAAATGAGAGAGGGAGAGGAAGAGAAAAAGAAAGAAGAAACGAGAGAGAGGGAAAAAGCATACAGCATAATAAAGAAAGAGAAAAAGAGAGAGAGATGGAAGGAGAGGAGATAATGAATGGATAAAAAACAAAGAGAGAGTGGTGGCGAGGTTCAGTGAGGTCCGATGCAACACCATGAGACAGGAAATACTCCGATATACGTTAATTTGTGGGTGGATGGGTGGAGACTTTACACACATTAATTTTTGCTGAGTTACAAGAGAAGAAATCCCTTCTCAAACAATTTAAGAAAGAAAAAAAGAATGATAACAAAAATAAATTGTTTTTTGTAACGTAGATAAAATGGAAAACGATGAAGGTCTTGATGTTCAAGATCGCGAGGCATATCTTAATCAGTGTGTCCCATGTCCTTGCTCTCAATGTAAGTTGGCAATTAGACGAAAACGTTGATTGTCTATAGAACATGTACGACCCTTCAGCGAGTTTCAATATGAGATCATTGATCAGGCAATCTTGGATTTTCAGCAAACGGTAAGAAAAGTTAATATCAATCATGCATTGTACTCACAAGCTAATTGAATACCATATACAAAAAGATTGGGTGTGGCTGGCAAATTTTCTATCCATGGAGGTGACGTTTTGTCCCAAGGAGGAGTTCACCCTTTGCAGTCAATTACAAGAGTTCATGGGCATGTGATGAATGGAGTGCCTGATCCAATCCACCACTTGGAAGGTACTACCCAATCTATACCGTCAATACCAGAGGAAACAGACAGCCTTGGAGACTTACCTACAATCTTGGAGCCTGAGATGGAAGCAATGATCGATGCATTGATTTTCATGGATGTCGAGACTTCTGATCCGCTTAGAGAGGAAGCATCCATACCATTATATGATGGGTGCCGAGTATCTCACCTGAAGACACTGCTTGCACTCCTAAGTGTGCAAGCAAAATACCAGTGGAGCGATGCGAGTGTGACCGAGTTGATCAGGTACCTTGTACGTATGCTTTGTTGATGTCTTTTTGGCACTATCATTAAAAATATTTGTGCTTTTTCAAGGTGTTTTATGATTTTTTCAGGTTACTGAAGTATCATATATTACCACTTGTAAATACCATGCCCAAGTCTTGTGATGATGCACGACATGTTTTACGAAAGCTTGGCATGGACTACAATAGCATTCATGCATGTATCAACGATTGCATACTGTTTCGAGGAGAATACGAGACTATGGAGACATGTCCAAAGTGTGGTTCTCACAGGTATTGATAGGACTTGCAAGGGCAAACCATCCCTCAAAAAGTTCTTAGACACTTTTCGCTTATCCCTCGCATAAACCACATGTTTTGTATGTCCGGCATGGCGAGATTGACAACGTGGCATGTGCAAAATAGGTCCACAGATGGAGTTCAACGAATATCAGTGGATTCACACGCTTGGAGCCACATTGACTCTACCTTTCCAGGCTTTGCCCGAGAGCCAAGGATGACGTGAACCCATTCGGTCTGCTCTCAACTTCTTACAGTGTATGGTCTATAGTCCTTGTCAACTATAATATCCCTCCATGGCTTTCTACGAAGAAATGACATCTCATCCTTAGCTTACTCGTCCCCGGCCGCTATAAAGTCAAAAATATGGATGTGTATCTTTGTCCATTAGTCGAGCTTAAGATTTTGTGGGAGGAGGAGGTCACTATGCAAGATATGAGCAAGCGCGATGGTCGACGGTCCGCCAATATTCGAGCCATTCTCATGTGGACGATGCATGACTTTCTGGGATTCGAAGAGTGCTCAGGTAAATAGGCTTCCGTTCTCATTGGCAATATCTATCATAGCTACTCTCGAAAGTCACAAACCATGAAGAATATGGTATATCAAGGACACGCTGCTTTCTTACTAGAGGGTCATGAACTCACGAAAGGTTTTCTTGGAAGACCTCCAACACGTATGAATGCCCAAAGCTGGTACAAGCTGAAAATGGTCCACGCGGAGTCACATCCAAACGAAATGCGATGGTTCTCAATTTTCTACGAGTTACCATATTGGACCCACTTACAAATCGACCATTGTTGGATCCCGTGCATATTTTCAAGAACGTGAGTAGCTTGCTATGGGACTACATCACAGGAAAAAGAGACACTATAGGGGCACAAATGGATTTGAAGGAGATATGCAAGATGGAGACGCTTTGGCTCTGCAGTTGAGGGCTAATGGTCGCGTGCAGCTACCTCGCGCTCCTTGGGTTTTGTCCACTAAATAAGAGCTCATTGTGAAGCAAATAGTCAAGTTTATCCACACTCTGACGGGTATGATGCATTCTCTCAGGTCTGCGTATTCTAAAGACAACCAATTATCAGGACTAAAATCCCATGATTAGCATAAGATATGTCATGTTTGTACTATGAATGGATTGTAAATGGCTTGCACATTTTGCTATTTGGAGTGTAGTCATTGTTCATAATGCTTTCTCATTTGTGGCAGTTTGTACTACTGATCACGATCGCAGGATGCCTTACTCTAGAAATACGCGAGAGCATTTACAGGTTGTCAACTTTAGTGTAGTGGATCTCATAGAAGGAGATTAAGACATCCTCTATTGAATCCGTGAGGCGCGGAGCAGTGGAGATGGTTTGTCTCTTTGAGAAATACCTGCCTACCAGCATGCTCATGATACAAATCTACCTTCTTGTGCATCTTGTAGATGAAGTGGAGATTGTTGGACCTATCCATACGTGATGGATGTTCTTTTTGGAGTGCTTCATGAAAACCCTAAAAGGCTTTGTGCGACAAAGATCTCGGCCAAAAGGTAGCATGGCTGAAGGTTGGTTGGTATCTGAGGTGCTAGTGCATATTTCACAATGGCTACCAATGGTGGATCCAAACAACAGTATGCTATGGTCGCTGAAGGATGATGATAGACTGACCAGAGATGTAGTGGTTGAAAATGGGGTAGAAAAAAGAATGGATGCTGCAATGGAGGAGAAAGTCAATTGCCTTTGTATGTTGCACCATGCCTCTATGGAGACGTGGCTCGCCAGATACCAGCAAGCTAGGCAAGATCGAGAGAAAGCGCAATCTGAATTTCGACGTAGTACGCGCCATCGACCGATTCAATATCCCAAGGGCATGGAGGAGATGCCGCGGTTTATGTCAACGTGATGGTTGCATGGAGCTTTGACCGCAGAGTCTCGCGAAGGGGCGGAGGTCTCAACCGAGGAGTGGGAATTCTCGAGGGGATGCAATCCAAAGGTGATGATATGTTTAGGGTTTGTCATATCTATATTTTATATGCGATAACTAATTGAGTGTTTTAATGTACAGTAAAATATATATAGTGCAGCGTGGTCACGTGGATGGTATTTGCGCATGGAGAGCGTATTGACAAAATGCGCTCCACAACAGACTGTGGTATCATGGCAAGGTTCGAGCAAGAGAGCCGACAACGAGCAATGGATCCAAACACGGTTATAGATGAGATTGAGTATTTTGGAAACTTGCAAAGTATTGTTATGGTGGATTACCATAGCTTCTCCATGATACTATTCGATGTGGAGTGGTTCAAAGTGGTACTTGAAGGAACTGGAGCAATAGTTCGATGAGGTCCATCTGGATTTCTCGAAATAGATTCTGAAAAAAAATGGACGGATTTACGCGACACCTTTGTGTTGCCGGCCCATTATGAACAAGTGCATGAACTCATTTGTTTGTTAATTGTATTACAACATGGTACATGTCACAATAGTTAATTCTCTCTTGTACGTGTTTATGAACATGTAATCTTCTATCCAAATCCCCGACAACCTCGATAGTGGTATGTTATACCTTCAGCTCCCCGAAGTGTGAGAGTATATGATCAAAGCGATATTCGGAGCATAGATGAAGACAATATGCAAATAGAGGGGTCAATATTGTAGGGGGTGGAGGACACCGAAAGCTTGAAGCATGTAGAGAAGCCAGCATCGGGTAACAATGATGGAAATATAGGAGTCCAAGAATTCTTTGAAAACGAGGTGGACTCATCCTTTTGTGATGACATGTCTATCAACCTTCCAGTTTATGCCGAGTTGTGTCAAGAGATTGACATGGAACCATAGGATACTTTATACTTGGAGCATCCACTTACTCAACTCGTTGACTAATCGCTTATAAGGATACATAAGATATGCATTTTAAGTAAGATCATTTTTTTAAGATTTATATTACCATGCTTTGTATGATTTAAATTGATTATGCTAACATCATTTTTTGTCTGTGCAGGTAACCTTTGTGGATACTTAGATCATCAGGATGAGCAATGAGGAGTTGCAGGATATCTTCACGCGCATGTATCCAGATTAGATGGCGAGATTCAGAGACATGGCGGACTAGAAGCTGTCTCAGACATTGTCAGGCTGCTCTATTAGATCTACTTCGGCGCAATTAGATGTTTTAGTTTCGAGCAGACGAGGTAGACACTCCAGACTTGGGCCAGACGAAGGGAGGGCTTCAGGGTCAAGGGGATGCTGCAAAGATATGGATGCAATGAGCCGGCGGTCAGCTCGGAATACATGTGCTACTCCTTGCTCTCGTGGGCGGTTCTAGAGAGCATGGCTTAGGTGGTTGCTATGGAGGAACAGACACGGTGTCGAAGGGTTTTCGAAAGCAAAGTCGCAACCACAGAGGTTCTTGAGAAATTTCAAGACGGAAAATCAATCAAGTGAATAAATACAAATCAGCAACAGCAACTCTGGCTTAATGTGCATTGAACAAAAGAATATTTTTAATAATCATGCCCCAGCAATACTTAGTTTCAGTTCCAAACTTGATATGACTGCAATTGTCTCCTATGATGATGATCAGTTGGGAAGATACAACTTTTAGAAACCACCTGTTTTATGACAGGCAGCACTGAAGATGGCTTTGTTGGGTAAAACTCCCTCTTGCAAGTTCTCACTTGGTGATGCAGACAGAATGGATGCATACAAGAGTATCTCTACCAGGTGGAAAATTGCCTCCTATGTTTTGGAAGTCACTGAATGAATCTTATTCCTTTCATGTATTTCCTGAGCCTCCTAGACCAAATCCTTTTGACAAAAATCGTATGTATGCAGTGTTCAGCACAGAATTGTCAGAACCATTGCCAGGAAGCCCATAGCCAGAACTCGAGCGGCCCTAATACATAACCATAGCTTGTATTAGCTTCACAACTCACAACTCTTTTGATTTATATGGCAGCCCTCAGGCTCCTTGCCAGTGAGCACGTCGGTGCAATCCTTCTCTTAGATACATTGAATTGAGTAACATGTGTAGTTGCTGTTGTCGAACATCAGAGCTATACTCTTGTCACATGGTGAGGCAAATACAGGAGTCAACATACACTGCTGCAAGGTGTCTCAATTTGAAGAAGATGGCGGCTCTATTTAGAGATCAGTCAATCATCTTGCTCAATTGCAGCCTTGGAGATGAAGCGTGCAGCCGCTGCCGAATGAGGATGTCAGCAGCAACCTCCCAGGATTCAAAGTGTGATGCCGCAAGAAATGCATCTTAGTGAATAATTGAGTGCTAGTGAAGATGCAACCTATACTACAGCACACTGCTACTTCAGCGTAACTCAAGCTCCAATGCTAGTCATAGATATTCCAACAGTTCGTGATCCTTTGCCAGTCCGTCACTCCCTCATGAAACGAGAGACAGCAATTTCTTTGCGCGCACGCAGACTAAACCATGGAGTGCTGTGTCAGCTCTTCTCTTTTCCGCCTATCATGCTGGTAACTTCATCACCTCCTTCATCAGAGAGAAAATCGACTCTAGCTGCTACACTGATTAACGCCAATTCTTTTCTATAAATCCCCTCGAAGTTGCAAAGATCCGCCCTGTTTTTCCTCCAACTGATGAGTCGACTTGCATAGCAATCTCGAACACTTGACAATTGCTTTTTCAGCTTTTTGCTGTAATAATGCATCGGACAGACTCTCTCCAACAGCCAAAAATTTCAGTTCTGGGGACTTCCATCCTATAAGTCATGATTTGTTCTGATCTGGTCTTTTTTTTTTAGCGCACTCCTTCATAAATAACATTACGTCAGTAATGGATCTCAATATAGATGGACTCCGAGAAGAAAGGAAAAAAAGAATAGCAGACTACCCATCTGCTCCAGATAACAATGAATGGAACATCCAGCCCGCAGGCCCCCAAATCCCTCTTGCTTGTTTACGTTGTCTCGATCGCCTTGCAGACTCACATTTGGCCTCCTTTTTGCTTTTTCCTTAGAGCATCTGCTATTTTGAAATTGTTTACAGCATAAGGACTAACGACCTTGCTTCCCTATTCACAAGAGAGCCAAGACTTTTGCCACCAATTGGAAAATCACGATCTGGAAGATGTTCCATAAGCTCTTACTCCTCTGTCATTACGATGACACTCCCATTTCCTTTCTCCTCCGTAGCCATTTGTATCCTTTCTACTCAGCTCTTCTCAATTAAGCCTCTTCCCCCCAAAAAGCCCACGGCCCTTAGAAAAGCATACAAGCCCTCATCATCATATCATAGCTTACAATGACATATCATATGCTTTCAAACTGCCTCCAAACTTTGGAATTCTTTTCCTTGATCATCACAATACAAGCAAACAAAATCCCTTGTCACCTTCAAGCCAAGATAATGCAGCATTCCACGAGATTATGTCAAATACTTTCTGTGCTTCCGCAAATAAACCACACATGGCATACATATCAACCAATGCACTGCCAACAAAAAAGATCTTTTTCTATCCCCTCTTTACTATATTACCACGTAGAATAAAGAAGCAAACATAACAATTAAGTATGTACAAAATATCAACTCCCACACACACAACTTTTGGGTGGATTTCACACCTCGGATGCACAGCAATACGACATCCACCCCCTCTAATCCTGCACATCCTCTGGATGGGCCAACTACCCATGATCATTATCATCAAGATCCACAAACAGATCAATCTCTTCATTGTGCATTTTCGGTCTATCAACAAGATTATCTGTCATATCATCTGTCTCTTCTATTGGAGTTTCTTCTCGTTGCTCTTCTCTTGCAAATTCTTCCAATGCATAATCCTCATCATCTCTTTTCTTGAAAATTTTAATTCTTTTTCCTGCAATAGGCACTCTAAGCACTGTCCCATCCAATTCTATCAGCTCATATGTTGCATTGTCAAAGACATGTCTGACTATGTATGGCCCAAACCATCTTTTCACCATCTTTCGAAGTGCAGAATGCTGATTTTCAAGGCTACTATCAAAGACTAATACCCAGTCTCTTCTATTGCTCTAGGCCGCAAGCGATGCCTGCTGTCAAACCTGTCCTTATTTCTTAGTCTAGCAACCTTCAACCTGTCAATAGCTAACTGAATATCCTCTGGTCTTCTCTCCAACTTCCGAATCCGAATAGCTAAGAGCTCCTCTCTCGTCAAATCCTCCTGCCAAGGTAAAACTGACCAAGTCAAAGCACAAATCTCAGTCGGCATAACTGGTTTCTGACCATACATCAACTCTGCAGGCATATATCCTGTGGTAACACTATGAGTCGTACGATCAGCCCACAAAGCAAATGGTAGAAGTCTCGGCCATTCTCCAATCCGTCCCCTGCATGCTTTAGCTAATGCTTTCACTATCGGCGGATGCCCTCTTTCACTCTTCCCATTTCCCTCTGGATTGTATGCTGTGGTTAGAGCCAACTTGATTCCTAGTTGAGAGAAAAACTCCCTAGCTTCATCTGCATCCAATTCACCGCGATCCGCAGTGATCTTACCCACACAGCCATACCTGCAAAAAATTTCTTCCAATAAGAACTTACACACTGCACTAGTGGTCTTCGTTCTCAAAGATCTGCCCTCAACATGATTGGTAAGATCCTCTCTAGCCAAAACAATATACCTCATCTACCATAGACCCATAGGCATAGTAACCAAGTCAACTACCCACTTATAATGAATGCATAGTGGATAGGTCGGATGAAGCTCATCTCGATGATGCACTACTGAATACATCTAGCAGTCTCTACAAGTCTCTACAAAGTGAGAAACATCTCTATACATGCCTTTCCACCAATATTTCTCCTTGATTTTCTCATAAGTAGCCCACACTCCTCTATGACCAGCCCAAGGACTCTCATGAAACTCCCTCATCACCTGTAAATGTGTCTCTCTATCGCAGACAACCCTCAAAGGTAATCCACCTCTTTTCTTCGAATGCTTCCAAAGAAATCCATCCTTGAGAAAATAACCATAGGCTTTTCTTCTGATCTTCTTGAACTCTTCATATGTCCATTCATCTCTTTTGCTTAGTGTACTAAGGTACTTGCCAATCTGCAAAACCAATCTCCAACATAGAGTTCTTCTATGAAAGCCACAATATCATAGACATGGCAAACATGATCAACCATAGCGGCGGCTGAAATTTCTGCATCATCCTCTTCTGCAAATAGTGTCTCCTCATCATCATATCTGGCTCTAGACAGCATATCTGCCACTGGATTATCCTTCCCTGCTATGTGTTTAAATCCTGGATTTAATGACTTGATGTATGCAATCCATCTCAGCATAGCTATATCCGGAGTAGAGCAACTCGTAATCATACTTATCAATGGCAAGCAATCTGTCTCTACCACAACTGAAGCTCCAATAAAGTACTCCTTGTCACATTTGAGAGCCTTAACAATCCCCAATAACTCTCTCTTGATTTGCGGTTATCTCCTCTGTCTCTCGTTTAGGACTTTCGCCCCAAACCGAATAGCATACATGTTTCCATCTGCATCATCTTGACCCACAGCCCAACCTATGCCAATTGGACTAGTGTCAACTGTCAATACAATAGGCCTTCCGCAATTATAATCCGCTTTCCTGAGAGTAGGAGCAATCTGCAATAACTTCTTCAATTTTTGCATGGCTCTAGTGTGGCTCTCATCCCAATAGAATTTCTGCCCCTTTCGAAGCAGCTGATATAAACAATCTGCTATGTGTGCAAAATGGGGTATCCAAATCATGTAAAACACACAAGCTCCAATGAATCTCCGTACCTCTGAAGTGGTAGAACAATACTCTGTAATCTTGCCTATAGCATCCACCTTCTCAAGTGAGGGTTTCCTGCCATAATACCCACACATACGTCCAACAATGACAACCTCATTTACTCCAAAAACAGATTTTTGCCCTAATAGTGTCAAGTTCACTTCTTCTAACCTGGCCAAAATCTTCTCACAAGCTGAAATATGATCAGCCACAAAGTATCTGCATCCCTGCTCATTTAGACTCTCATTCTTCTCTTCTTCTGCACACCCCTTAATGGGCACATCATCAAGGAAAGGCATGGTAAGTTGAGGTATGTAATCATGAAGGACCTTATGCATGGCATTCATCATATGCGCAACAGAATTAGTGGCACCTTGAGGCAAGGTACACATCCTGACAAGCCCAATAGGAGTTCTCATTGTGGTTATGTCCCTGCTTTCCAAAGCCAGCTGAAACTGATCATATCCCGAATACAAATCACCTAAAGAATAGATGGCACGTTCAGCAAATGCTTCTGCAAACTCATCCACAACTGGACCTATACCAACATTCCTGATAGTAACTCTGTTTACTGGCTGCATGTCCTGTATAAATCGGAGAGTACCATTCTTCTTTGGAACCATAAACCACCTATTTGAGTATGGTGCAGATGAAGGCTCAAGGATTCCCATCCTGATTTTCTCGTTCAACAAATCAATCAGCTTTGGCAGGTGTGCCTTAGGCACTGGAATAGGTCAGGAGGTTCCATGGAATATGAGGAATAGTAAAGATGACCATAGGAGCAACAATATCTGGATTCACACATCCAATCTCATGCGGGAAAAAAGCAAACCCCCTTCCATATCGCTCAAGCATCTCCTGAAAGCATTACTTCTCTGTGGGGTAGCAAGAAATCACCATTTCCAATTTTCAATTCAGCAAGAGTCTCTGCTAAAACTTTATGGCCTATATGCTCCAGATTCCTCAAAATTGGCTGTTTGGCAGCCCTCTCTATTTGCTGATCACTGTCAGGTGGAAGCGGTAAAGCTACCGGCTTCACCTTCTTATCCACAGTTTTGTATTTCGTGTCAACCCTGGCTTCATTATGATCCTCTGCATTACTCAAATCTTGTTGTATCAGCAATTCTGCACTCCAGTGGGGCTGGATATCCTCAGCCCTCTGCTCTATGGACTGCATAGGAATAGCCCTAAACTCTGGATGCTGAAATATTTCAGCAGTAAACTCTGTTGGCTGAAAGTTTTCAGCCCTCTGTGTCTCTGTAAGCTAATCATAATCAGCCGAAAACTCTATTTGTTGAATTTCTTCAGCACTCAACACTTTTTGCTGAGTCACCTCAGCCTCTGACTCTATCTGTGACACAAAATCTGCAATTTCATTAAACATGTCCAGAGATTGCATTGATACATTACTGTGACAACTCTGCATATCAGTTTTCAGCATATTTTCCATCTCTGTCATCGTATCCGCACAAATCATACTATCATACATCCCATCTATGTGCTCATCATCCTCTAAAATTCCTACATTTTTCAAATTTTTCTCCTTCCTGCATATATACTGCCTGGCAGATCTAGGCAACTTAGAAGTCTTCTGATAACTCATCGAACTGTTTGCTAAAATTCCAACAAAACCGGAGGAGAAAACACTGCTGCCAGGAGGCGAGAACTCCAATCTCCTCTGCTCTGTACCACCGTCGTCTCGCAAAACGGCGGTACCTAATGAAAACCCAAACCCTCACAGTGGGCAAAGGTGCATCTCTAAGAGTATCCCTGTTTCTAACATGGGTCACACACACAGTCATAAACTGAACTGCTCTCATGCCATCTTTACTGTGAATCCGTGCATAAGCAGATCCATCATCCATTACCTTTGTTTCCATGCGCATCTCTGTGATGAATGGTTGTCCAAGAATTATGGGATAAGAGCATGAATCCTGCACAAAGAAATGGAAATCCTCCTCTATATCTCCAATAGAAACCCTGACACTGGGACAAGCAGCATACAAATCACCTGCAGTGTTGTTGGCGGCTCTCATATGCCACCCATGCTCTACATCCATAGGCCATCTGTTACTTTCATAAACTCTATGAACTATGAGATTAATCTCTGAACCATGATCCACCAAAGCAACATAAGGCACCTGTTTCTCTCCAATTTTTACCATCGTTTCTGTAGTTGCCCTAGCCCAATGACTCCGCGAAAAGTGACTACGCGGTATCAAGATAGGCTCATCAGTTTCAGCATAATGCATAGGCTAAACCATCTTCTCTATCTGTGGAAAAACAGAAGCATTCTCAACCATAACCTCATCCTCATCCTCATCCAACTCCCCAATCAAAACTCCCTGTGTATCAATAGTAGGCAATGCATGTCTTTTCCTTTTCAGGACCTCTTGAAACTGATCTTGAAACTCTCTTTTCGAGATGCCCAAAACCTCAGAAATAGTAAAAATCACCTCACTCCCAAGTATCTTGTCATTAAAGATTTTCTTCATGTTTGTAGATGTCTCAATATCACACATCAATCTAAACCCTGGCTGCTTTCTCTCTCTAGGCTCTTGCCTCTTTTCTTTCTTCTGAGCATCTTCCATCTGTCGTTCTGGCCCTGGCCTCAAAGACGGTCCTGCACTAGGTGGAGTAACAAACTCACCCCCTCTAGTCTTTTTAGCTGCATTTGGATTTTCTTCATCCCTCTTACGCTTCTCCTCAACAAGTACATCTGCTCCCTGAGACTTAGCCAAGTAGGCATAAATAGTATACCTGTCAACAGGCGAATCCCAACCTATCTCAGATCTGATGCTAGAGCCTGCACTAGTCAAAACAGTTTGCTGAATTTTTCCCTTATTTGCTGTCTCCATAGCATAGGTCCATAATGCTGACTGATTCTCTGATCCTTTCTCAATCTGGACTCCATATGCAGAAGCATTTCCTCTAGCTGCCACATAAGAAGTACGTGCAGCCATGTCATCCACTAACTTCTTCATTCCGCCTTTCCCAAAGTTGGAGCAAGCGGAGCTCCTGTTTCAGTCAACCAAATCTTACCATCTTGTCCCCAAAATACCAAATTCTTCCTCCTTGCATCCTGAAAAGATTCACAATCCCTGCAATGCTGATGGTCCGTACTATCACACCAAATACATCTTCGATCTCTCCTAGGTGCACTAGGAGCACTCCTAGGTGCACTAGGAGCACTAGAAGAAATAGTAGGTGCAGTCGAAGCAAACTGCTCTTTCAATTTTCCCACCAATTCTGCTTTAACTGACTCTAGTGTCAAATCCGTTATGCCTTTGATTATATCACCAAGAGAGGAAGGCATCGATGGAGCGGATGGCTTTGGAGCAGAAGGAGACGGCATCGGTCTTGGAGCAGGAGGAATAGGAGGAGTAGAAACAGTAGGCACTGGCATAGGTGGAGAAGAAATAACAGGGATAGAAGCAGGCATAGGAGCAGAAGACGGCGTTGGTGTCATAAATCCATTCTGTAGGCGGGTCTTCCATATCCTCCTCTTGGTCAAAGTCGAGACTGCATCCTGGGCATCTTGCCAATCCGTTTTAAGACCCATAGGCTTCATGCGATCCTCAAGAAGCTCTCCCAATTCTTCCTGAAGAGCAGGATCTGCAGCTTGCAAGAAAAGCTCAACTTTCTCAACATCCAATGCTCTTTGTTCAATGGCATCAAGCTGACTATACCTCTCTTCAAATTCTCGAATCAACTCTGAAGCAGCTAGACCTTTATTTGGCATGTAGACCCACTCTCGGAATGACAGCCATGTAGCCATCCCAAAGTCCTCAAGGAAATACTCTTCTTTCAGGGCCTTCTTAAAATCTTTCCAATGCGAATTTTGAATAAAAAGATCAGTCACTTTTGCCCTCAAGGCAGGTGTGACAAGACGAAGGAAATACTTACTCATAAGTCCAACTGGTACTCCAAAAAATCCCATCTTGATCTCATATGTCTTCAAGTAAGCTGAAACATTACGGCTATCAAATAGCTTCTTCTCATTCTCAACTGCTTCAATCGCCTTAGTCGCGCTGATTGCATTCTCCTGCTCCGAATATAGTTGCCTTTGCTGAGACAACTGTTGTTGATGCAATTGCTACTGCTACTGCATATACAATTGTGTCTGCTGATTTTGAAGCTGCATATACATAGACATATTCTACAAAATCTGCTTTAGATCATCCGTTGAAGTACTTGAAGCAGCAGTCAATGATGGAGCTGAAGTAGAGGACGAAGCAGGAATTGTAGAAGAAGCTGAAATGGATGTTGAAGTATCTCCCATCCTGAAATTTATGCGACGCTTTCACATCGGGTTCACCAAAGATGTCGAAGGGTTTTCGAAAGCAAAGTCGTAACCACAGAGGTTCTTGAGAAATTTCAAGACGGAAGATCAATCAAGTGAATAAATACAAATCAGCAATAGCAACTCAGGCTTAATGTGCATTGAACAAAAGAATATTTTTAACAATCATGCCCCAGCAATACTTAGTTTCAGTTCCAAACTTGATATGACTGCAATTGTCTCCTGTGATGATGATCAGTTGGGAAGATACAACTTTTAGAAACCACCTGTTTTATGACAGGCAACTGAAGATGGCTTTGTTGGGCAAAACTCCCTCTTGCAAGTTCTCACTTGGTGATGCAGACAGAATGGATGCATACAAGAGTATCTCTACCAGGTGGAAATTTGTCTCCTATGTGTTGGAAGTCACTGAATGAATCTTATTCCTTTCATGTATTTCCTGAGCCTCCTAGACCAAATCCTTTTGACAAAAATCGTATGTATGCAGTGTTCAGCACAGAATTGTCAGAACCACTGCTAGGAAGCCCATAGCCAGAACTCGAGCGGCCCCAATACATAACCATAGCTTGTATTAGCTTCACAACTCACAACTCTTTTGATTTATATGGCAGCCCTCAGGCTCCTTGCCAGTGAGCACGTCGGTGCAATCCTTCTCTTAGATACATTGAATTGAGTAACATATGTAGTTGCTGTTGTCGAACATCAGAGCTATACTCTTGTCACATGGTGAGGCAAATACAAGAGTCAACATAGGCTGCTGCAAGGTGTCTCAATTTGAAGAAGATGGTAGCTCTATTTAGAGATCAGTCAATCATCTTGCTCAATTGCAGCCTTGGAGATGAAGCGTGCAGCCACTGCCGACTGAGGATGTCAGCAGCAACCTCCCAGGATTCAAAGTGTGATGCCGCAAGAAATGCATCTTAGTGAATAATTGAGTGCTAGTAAAGATGCAACCTATACTACAACACACTGCTACTTCAGCGTAACTCAAGCTCCAATGCTAGTCATAGATATTCCAACATTTCGTGATCCTTTGCCAATCCGTCACTCCCTCATGAAACGAGAGATAGCAATTTCTTTGCACGCACGCAGATAAACCATGGAGTGCTGTGTCAGCTCTTCTCTTTTCCGCCTATCATGCTGGTAACTTCATCACCTCCTTCATCAGAGAGAAAATCGACTCTAGCTGCCACACTGATTAACGCCAATTCTTTTCTATAAATCCCCTCGAAGTTGCAGAGATCTGCCCTATTTTTCCTCCAACTGATGAGTCGACTTGCATAGCAATCTCGAACACTTGAAAATTGCTTTTTCAGCTTTTTGCTGTAATAATGCATCGGACAGACTCTCTCCAACAGCCAAAAATTTCAGTTCTGGGGACTTCCATCCTATAAGTCATGATTTGTTCTGATCTGGTCTTTTTTTTTTAGCGCACTCCTTCGTAAATAACATTACGTCAGTAATGGATCTCAATATAGATGGACTCCGAGAAGAAAGGAAAAAAAGAATAGCAGACTACCCATCTGCTCCAAATAACAGTGAATGGAACATCCAGCCCGCAGGCCCCCAAATCCCTCTTGCTTGTTTACGTTGTCTCGATCACCTTGCAGACTCACGATTGGCCTCTTTTTGCTTTTGCCTTAGAGCATCTGCTATTTTGAAATTATTTACAGCATAAGGACTAACGACCTCGCTTCCCTATTCACAAGAGAGCCAAGACTTTTGCCACCAGTTGGAAAATCACGATCTGGAAGATGTTCCATAAGCTCTTACTCCTCTATCATTACGATGACACTCCCATTTCCTTTCTCCTCCATAGCCATTCGTATCCTTTCTACTCAGCTCTTCTCAATTAAGCCTCTTCCCCCCAAAAAGCCCATTTGAAAATAGTCATCCCATCATTGGCTCTAGAAAAATGGCCCTTAGAAAAGCATACAAGCCCTCATCATCATATCATAGCTTACAATGACATATCATATGCTTTCAAACTGCCTCCAAACTTTGGAATTCTTTTCCTTAATCATCACAATACAAGCAAACAAAATCATTTGCCACCTTCAAGCCAAGATAATGCAGCATTCCACGAGATTATGCCAAATACTTTCTATGCTTCCGCAAATAAACCACACATGGCATACATACCAACCAATGCACTGCCAACAAAAAAGATCTTTTTCTAGCCCCTCTTTACTATATTACCATGCAAAATAAAGAAGCAAACATAACAACTAAGTATGTACAAAATATCAACTCCCACACACACAACTTTCACACCTGGGATGCGCAGCAATACGACAACGGTGTCTCCATCTTGCCGTTCTACTGGAGTTGCGTCACCTCCGGGATTTGTCACACCTGTGGGGACGTCTACTCTAGTCACTCTCAGCTGTCCGCAGCAGGTGGCACCCCTATGGGTGCTTCTCCGATAGATACTACCCTGGTTGGTACACCAAATGTACAGGGGTCTCCTGGATATGCCCAGGAGCCTGGTCATAGGTGGGAGAGGATCCATCTTAGGCATACCCCAAAGGGCTATGCCTACCTTGTAGATGATAGGTCAGGAGCCATCATCATGAATGATGAGGGGAGGAGGGTGATGGCTTGCATGAGAGAGTTGTGCCAACAAGTTTTTCAGCACAACGTCTTGGATCATTGGAAAAACATACCAGATGGGAGCAAGGACTACATAGTAGCATCCTTGCATGAGGAGTTTCTAGTACCAGCCGCAGTAGATAGGTTTTCTATGGGGGACTGGATGATGGAATGCATGCGTGCATATATGTCACACAGACGATCGGATGCACACAAGGCACTCAAGAGTGGGGCTGCAAATCCCGAGTGGCTAGACGTGGACGACTGGCGCTGACTAAGGGAGGAGGCTATAGATTCTCCAAGACGTTGGAGACAGCAGCGCGAGGCAGCGAGGGCACGACTAGAGGCCGGAGTGGTCCATCATCTTGGGAATGGTGGCCACAGGACATATCTGGACAACTTTGTAAGTTTTTCTTTTGTTTTGCTTGCTTATTTTTTTGCAATATCCTTTGTACTGACAATCGTGTTTCTAACAGTTAGTATTTTGTTTCCTTTGCAGCACTCTATTACAAATCACGATCCGACCGGCCTTGAGACTCAATAAGCAGAGAGGCACGGTCTCACTACATTGATCAACTGATTGTATGGATACGGCGGCCCTGTAAGTCACTCATCTTTCTTGTCCGTAGTTACCATGTTTAATTATAATGCATTATTGTATGGTGTGTTGAGATATCGAGCTCCACTCGTGATACGCCAGGGTGACCATTGTGTATTTATGTCACCAACTTGTCAGTTGCAGACGCGGTTGGTACACCGCCCATGAATAATAGCTACATGATAGCTATCCTTATCTACTCTAGTTCGTGGCTCAGTTAGTATGCCACCTTAGTTAGTTGAGTTTGGTTTGAGACCCATATATAGGGTTCTTCTATTTCTTTGTACTCGAGTTCTTTTGGCTTACACAACTAAGAAGAGGAAAACTGTTTTCAGCCTCCACCCTTGTGTGTCTTCCCCCATTGTGCAAGCAAGAAAGCTACAAGTGAGACTCCTTCCTTCTCTCCCACAATCTTGACATGGTATCAGAGCCTTGTTCGTGGTAAGGAGCTCAAGAAAGCAAGCCAAGCTCGCGGTGTTCTGGTAAGAGGAGCAGTGTTGCTTTCATTTTCTGTTTTGGGAGCAGATCTCTGCAGGTAGCACAGCCGGAAAGTGCAGGAGTGCATTGTCTCAGGTTGAGACACCCTTCGCGGTGAAGCAAGAGGGCAGTATATGCTGCGGGAAGAGGCTTTAGCCCTCGGCGACCTTGTTTTTTTTATTTGAGGCCATTTCGGGGCCTGTTTTGGAGGCGGAAGTTTTTTGCACGCACTCAGGAAAAGGCCCTATTTTATGCTGTGCGACCACTGTTCTACAGGTCGGTGAAAAGTTACTGTAGAAATTGCATCGTATACTTGTGCGCAGAGACATTGGGAGTTACAGAATCATCCCTGTTGCCTGTTGATGCAAAATCGTCACTAGGAAGTGACTGTGTGGTCAAATACCACTTTCGCCAGTTTTGCAGATTTTCCCTTGTGAGGGTGAAGCTGTGGTTTTTGCAGTGACAGAATTTTTTGCAGTCTTCTGTAATGGCATCTGATTCTCTTTCACAGATTGTCACTGAAAAGCTTGACAAGAACAACTTCCAAGCATGGAAGTTTAGAATGACGAATTTCCTTATGGGAAAAGGATATTGGGAATTTGTTGCAAGAAATGAAGAAGAACCAGTTCTTCCTTATGTTCCTAATCAACAGCAAATGCAGGCATTTAAAGCATGGCATGAGAGAGCCAGGAAAGTTATGTATTGGCTGTCTATCAGCATTTTAGACTCTATGATTGTGCATATCCAGGATGCAAGTACGCCAAAGGAGGCATGGGATACTTTGTCAAAAATGTATAGCACAAATACGCAAGCCAGGAAAATGCAGCTCAAGCAAGAGTTGCACAATGTGCAAAGAGAAAATATGAGCATCAACGACTACCACATGAAGGTGAAGAAGATTGCAGATGCACTTGCTTCCATTGGGTCACCAGTGGAAGATGATGATTTAGTTTCTGTGACCTTGAATGGTCTAGGAAAGGATTATGCACAGTTTCGGACATCCATTTCAGTTCGTGAAAGATTTCCTGATTTTGAGGAGCTGATTGCTCTTCTAATTTCTGAGGAGCAAAGAAATGGTGGTGCATCTTCTTCAGGAGGAACTTCAAAAGAAGCTGTCTTCTACTCAAATGCTGGAAGAGGTAGAGGCAGAGGTAGAGGAGGCCGATTTGGAGGCCGTGGTAGAAATCAGAATATGCAGCAAACACAAGAAAACCAGTCCTATGGAGGAGGACGTGGTAACTCTAGAGGCAGGGGGAGCCAAAGAGGTCGTGGTGGATGGCAAAGAGGTCAAAATGCAAACAGTAATATTGAATGCTACTACTGTGGAAAAATGGGTCATATGGCTAAAGACTGCTATAAAAAGCAGAATGACATCATGAATGGAAAACTGCAACAAGGGAATTATGCATCTTCTAGTAGACAGGGTGATGACAGAAATGAGCATTTGTTCATGGTGCAGCACATGAACGATTCTGTGACAAGTGCAGAAGAAAGCAATGATGTATGGTATGTTGACTCAGGTGCATCAAACCACATGACAGGTCATGCAGAATGGATGGAGGATGCAAGGAAAATGGAAAAACCAGGATTTGTGGAGACTGGTGATGATACTGCACATCCTATTGTGCAGATTGGAAAATTTCCCTTGTCTATGCAGGATGGGAAAAAGAAATACCTGTCCGATGTATTTCATGTCCCGAATATCACCAAGAATCTGGTTTCTGTTGGTCAAATGGTTGAATAGGGCTTGCAGGTCAGATTTAATCCTCATGGATGCTTTGTTGAGGATATGAAAAATAAAGGTCGCTTGATAGCAAAAGGAAAGAAGAAGGGCAGAATGTTTACGTTGGATGTAGACATGTCTGAATTGAGTGCAGCAATGTTTGCACATGGGACCGGTGTAGTTGCAGATATTGATATCTAGCATAAACGCATTGGTCATGTTAATGTACAGCGACTTAAATCAATGCAGGCCCAAAATATTGTTGCAGGATTGCCAAAATTCAAGGTTGCAGAAATGCATAAGGTATGTGAAGCCTGTCAATTTGGAAAACAGGCAAGGAAACCATTTCCTAGACATGTTCAAGAGAGTGAGAAGCCATTGGAATTAATCCACTCTGATGTGTGGACTACTAAAGCTGCATCTCTTGGAGGCTGTCATTATTTTGTCACTTTTATTGATGACTATAGCAGAAAAGTTTGGGTGTATTTTATGAAAAAGAAAAGTGAAGTTTTTGGGCATTTCAAAACTCTTAAAGCTATGGTTGAAAAAGAAACAGGTTTGCAGATAAAATGCCTAAGGTCAGATGGAGGGGGAGAGTACCTCTCAAATGAGTTTGCAAGGTTCCTGCAAGAGCATGGCATAAAACAGCAATATTCATGCAGTCATACCCCACAACAAAATGGAATTGCAGAAAGGAAAAACAGGCATATTGGAGAGGTATCTCGTGCCATGCTCAATGAAAAAGACTTGCCAGATTTTTATTGGGCTGAAGCAGTTGCTACAGCAGTCTACATAATGAACAGGACTCCCACTGCAGCAATACATGGAATGACTCCAGAGGAGAGATATACTGGTAGGAAACCAGATATTTCTCATTTGAAAATTTTTGGTTGCATTGCTTATGTACATGTGCCAGATGAGTTGAGATCCAAGTTGGATCCAAAAGCTGAGAAGTGCATCTTTATTGGTTACTCTCTGCAGCAAAAAGGGTATAGATGCTATAACCCTTCTACTCGTAAGTTTACAGTGAGCAGAGATGTTGTTTTTTATGAGATGAGTAGTTGGTATAAACCAGTAAATGTGATTGATGATGTAGATGCACAAAATGGTAATGCTGCACAGAATTCACAGCAGCAGTCACAAAATATTAGTGGACCTGGAGCGTCCTCTAGCAGTGGTTCACATTCTTCGCCATGGACAGGCAGATTGAGATCAGGAGAATCTTCTCAAAGTAATGCAGATAGTGGTATGCAGGTATCACGAAAAGGAAAAGAGAAGGTTGATCAGCCCATGTTTGATGTGAATGCAGGTCACTCTTATGTGGATGGTGAATCCAGTGGCTCAGAACAGAGCATTGATGATGAGTTGGGTATTCCTTCTATTGTTACACCTGGAATAAGGAAGACCAGGGATGTTTTGAGAGCACCTGGGAGTGAACCTACTTTGCACAGGTCTACGAGAGCTAGGTACCCTGTGGATAGGCTGAAATATGATGGATTTACAACCATTCACTATGCATATATGGTTAAAGTGATACAGGAACCAGAACCCACTTCTTTTGAGGAAGCCATGGGAAAAGAAAAATGGGAGAAAGCCATGGATGAAGAAATGGATGCCTTGGAAGCAAATGCTACATGGGAATTGGTACCTTTGCCTAAAGGTAAAAATGCAATTGGCTGTAAGTGGGTTTATAAGGTGAAGCACAATGCAGATGGTTCTGTGAACAGATACAAGGCAAGATTAGTAGTCAAGGGGTATGCACAAACATATGGCATTGACTATGAAGAAACATTCAGTCCGGTTGCAAGGATGGCAACCGTAAGAGCAGTCATTGCTATGGCTGCATCAAAGGGATGGTCTTTACATCAGATGGATGTAAAGAATGCCTTCTTGCATGGTGATTTGCAAGAAGAGGTCTATATGGAGCAGCCACCAGGTTATGTGCATGCTGTTCATCCTGAGTTTGTTTGCAGGTTGAAGAAAGTCTTGTATGGCTTGAAGCAAGCACCTAGAGCATGGTCTGACAAGATAGGACAGTATCTTGTCACTATTGGCTTTCAGATTTCCAAGGCAGATTTCTCACTTTATGTGAGAAAAACAGAGAAAGGTATTATGCTACTTGTCATTTATGTTAATGATTTGATTATGACAGGTGACAGTGATGAAGATATCCTTCATGTGAAAATGCTATTGAAGCAGAAGTTTGAGATGAAGGATTTGGGAGAGCTGCGTTATTTCTTGGGCATTGAGGTGATTAGATCACCAAGTGGGATACAGCTCTTGCAGAGGCAGTATGGATTGGACATGCTGTCCAAATATGGGATGACAGGCTGTAAGCCTATTTCAGTTCCTTTGGAGCAGAATGTGAAGCTGAGCGCAGATGTAGGTGAGCTTCTGGAAGACCCTACTATGTACAGACGCATAGTAGGAAGCTTGATTTATATGACTATTACCAGGCCAGATTTGAGCTATGCTGTTGGATTGGTAAGTCAGTTTATGCAGGCTCCAAGGAAACCGCATTTGGATGCGGCTAGACGCATACTCAGGTATGTGAAGTCCACATTGCAGTATGGACTATTTTATGAGACTGGGGTTCAGATACAGCTGCATGGATACACTGATGCTGATTGGGCTGGTAGTATTTCTGATAGACGATCTACCATTGGATATGTGTTCTCTTTTGGGAGTGCTGCAGTCACTTGGAGCAGTAAGAAACAGCCTACAGTTGCCTTGTCGAGCACAGAGGCTGAGTACAGGGGTGCAGCAATGGCTGCATGTGAGGTAGCTTGGTTGCATAAGCTACTTTATGATATGCATCAGTCTACAGATGGGCCAATTGTCATTTATTGTGATAACATGAGTAGTATACACTTGGCAAATAACCTAGTCTATCATGCTAGAACAAAGCACATTGAGGTGCATTATCACTATGTGCGAGAGAGGGTTCTACTAGGTCTTATTGATCTAGTTTATGTCAGCACAGAGGATCAGGTAGCTGACATATTTACGAAGGCATTGGGCGCAGAGAAGCTGCGCAAGTTCAGAGACCTGCTTGGTGTGCAGGAATTGGGATTGAGCTCGAGGGGGAGTGTTGAGATATCGAGCTCCACTCGTGATACGCCAAGGTGACCGTTGTATATTTATGTCACCAACTTGTCAGTTGCAGACGCGGTTGGTACACCGCCCATGAATAATAGCTACATGATAGCTATCCTTATCTAATCTAGTTCGTGGCTCAGTTAGTATGCCACCTTAGTTAGTTGAGTTTGGTTTGAGACCCATATATAGGGTTCTTCTATTTCTTTGTACTCGAGTTCTTTTGGCTTACACAACTAAGAAGAGGAAAATTGTTTTCAGCCTCCACCCTTGTATGTCTTCCCCCATTGTGCAAGCAAGAAAGCTACAAGTGAGACTCCTTCCTTCTCTCCCACAATCTTGACATGGTGGACTGATATGTAGTCGTTTCTTCTTTTGCAAAGTAGTCTGTTCAATGCTCCTTTGCGACGGGACGAGCTTTCGAATGGCGAAGATCTATAGCTCGCCCTTGGATCCCTGGAGTCACACACCCTTCTTTTTTGGTCACGTGATCGATGTAGACATTTTCTATGTAGTAGTGATATCTTGCCATGATTGTACCGGTGGCTTTCATTATGCGATCATGTATTTATTTCATGTATCAGTGTTATGATTTAAGTACACTTTGTCTTTATTTACAGAGCATTGTACACAATGCAAAAACTATTTTGTATGGCCCAAATAAAGCACATAGTACTATATGTGGCAGGGCAACTTACTGCTCTGTCACAATTTTTTTTTTCCCTATTACCATCGCTATTAGCATCATAAATTTATTGCACGTGTCGTTATTGGCGTCGTTATTAGCATCACAAAGCGTCATTATCAGCATCGTCATTTGCGTCGGTATCATGCGACGATGATACCAACGTAAATAGCGACGCTAATACCGATTGTTCTATGGCATCGCCAATAACGACCCTATTTGTGATGACAGGGGAAAAAATTTTTATTTACATTTTCGTCATTTTTAACATCGGTATAAGGCCTATATTTTGTAGTGATCACTGAGCAAGTAATTTGCAGGGTAACACGATGCCAGGAGTCTAGGCTCAGCTGCATCATCATGGGTAACTATATGCACCATACCACTATCAACAGTGGTCTCACCTACTGTATCACTGACTCTACTCTCATGTCTAGTGCGGCACAATCTTTTCTACTCTCTATTCCACTTGAAGCATTTACGCTTCACATGCCCTGTCTTTCCACAATGAAAGCATATAGAACCTGTAAAGCCTATAGAAGAGGACAATTGCTCTGTAATAGCATAAGTAGGGCTATCTAATACATCCAAAGAGCTCAAAGAATCAGGGGAACTCTCATAAGAGAGAACACGCTCATCAAGAGGACTGTCTACATGACTAGAAGAGCTGGAAGTCATCATAGCATACTGCAAAGGGGACTCATCCAAACCAGAAGAGGAGAACACAAAGGCATCAACCATGGATGCAAAAGCTCCCACACGGACAAGCCTAGCAGACAAAAGCATGATATATCCAATCACTGTAGCTCACATCCATAAAAGCATAAGCATGCCTCGGAGCCATAAATGCATAATCATCCCTGAAACATAGGAGTATACATAACTTTGCAGTGTCTCATACCATGTACTGACATACATGTCCAGCCAAGAACAGCACGTGACAAATAAACCTGCAAGAATCAAGCTCCAATAAAATCCCAAATATCTGTGTAAAAGCATCCAAGGAAGAAGCTCTGTAAAATACATAGCAGCAGACCATGTGCATACACGGGTGGCCATAAAGATCAATTGTTCCTTGACATACACGGGTAATAGCAGCCCAAATAGCATAGATGCCATACAACAGAGAAGCAGCATGGCCATAACTGTAAATCCAAGCACTATCCAAGTCCACTGATCAGTAAGTATCCCGCATATCAAATAACACAATATTAGGGAGTTTGGGAATCTCCCAATTCCCATTTTTTGAACACTAAAAAGGTGGCACCCGGATAACATGCCCATAAGTTTTTCAAAACCATATGATGTGACCTATCATTAGAAAGCACTTGAAAAGTTAAATCTATTGAGCTATAGAGCGCTCAATTTGGAGTTATAGTGTTCAAGTTATGACAAATCCAAAGATTTGATCACGTGTCCCAAACTTATGGAAAATTCCCATATTCCCCAATATGGTGTTAAATGCAAACGGGCAATCAAAGCTCAATAGGCAACTCCCAAAACAAGGGAGCAGTTCACTGCTCAATACATGTAAGTGCATCCAAGTAATAGCCAAGATCCATAATCAGAGCATCAAATCCCATATAGCATCCAAGGTCGTAATGGAAAAATCCAAGTCATAACGAAAAAAGCCAAGTCAATGTCCAACTGCTCAAGGGGATACTCAAATGAGTGTCGAGATGAGGCTCAAATAACTGCCATCCACAACCAATGTAATGTGTCCACCTATTCCCTTCAGGACACGTCTTAGTAGTCCATCAGAAAGGAGGTCAGAAAGCTCCGCCGGGCACTCCCATGGAATGTCACGGGGTTTGTGATCTAGGACTTTCCGCGTCTGCCACGTAGCGGAAGTATTCTGGCCGTTCCCACTTAGGACCGACCTAAATCATGGTTTTCCCTAATGGTCATTTCCTAAACGGCATCTAGCGTCGAACCCCGGCCGAACTACTTTACGCAAAAACACCAGGGCTGAAGCAGATTCACGCTACATTTGGTTCAAGGAGAATGGGAAACGAGAGGGATACAAGGCTCGACCTCTCTGCCATAAGACATAGTCCCACTCCGTTCCCCTAAAACAGCGTAAATTGGGATTATTATAACTTAGACTCTAGGTCAGCACCCTTGCTATTCATTTCCTTTGCAACGATCTTCTTGTTGTCATCATGATTGAGAAAAGTTTCCGGCCAACCGAGACCACCCATCCGTAGGACGGACCCATGGCCACATCCACCGCACTTTCCTCAGGTTGTTTTAGTTATCTAATTACCTACCACATTTAGTTGGACATGCATCAATCAGCTTCCTTAATTAGTCCGTTAGGCACCGATTCCTTCACGTAATCTTAGCACTTGACATAGAAAAGCAATGTCAAACAAGTTTCTTTCAACAGCTTATCATATTTATCTTTGGAATACATTTATAAAGTCCAGCCTGTAGGCTTTATCCATAATCCGGCCAAAGGCTATCCAGCAATCCACAGGGATTACTAATCCAAGATTCCGCCCGTAGACTAGTATGCGGGCCTTGAGATCCAATCTCGAGTCACGTTGGCCTCTTGTGCAGGGCCCGGAAGGCGAGGGATTTACAGCCAGAGCCCCCCTGGCACCCAAGTGTCCTCCTGCTCCAAGTAGCGCTCAACGAAGAGACCTTTCGCAGCGGGTTCGGTCCACCTTCCCAACGCAGTTAACAACCTCTTGGTTAGGGTCAGGCAGACAATCGGGTGTAACTAAGGCTGCCTCTCCCTTCAGGCCTTCAACCTGAAGCATTAGATATCTTTTCATCTTTTAATTCCTTGAGCAAACAAAGCAAACAGTGCTCTTTAAACTGTTACAAGCACAATCATTTCCAGTGGTCGTTATTTGGCCAACTGCTAAGGAGTAAATCTTTCTCTCCGGATGCATCTAGCATTCAATCTGGGATCAATTCCGACTCGGCAAGATCCCTAAGGGTTTGTTTGTTAACCCTTATTTCCTTGGGTTAGGGATGTATCCTATTAACCCAACTTAACCAATACCTTAAGTTCTATTAGCAGTAAATATGTTATTCCAAATTATTGATTGGTATTTTTCTTCCAAGCAATTATCTAATTCCCTTATCTCGGTCACTTTTCCCAAGAAGGTACTATATCAAGACGACTACTCATCCTCTTACAAGATAAACTTGCGCAAGAATTTTCCAATCTCATTCCGAGGAATTGGCCATTCCCTTGTGATCAAATCACAAGATCATGCGACTCTGCAACTTGTTGCACGAGTGTCGCACCTAATCCATGGGACTATTTTACCCATCGAATGGCGTCTTCTAATCACGGAATCATGATTAGATAGGAAACAGGGTTAGGGTGTCTTCATATCCAATCCGTTTCTAATTGCACTAGGCCGACATCGTCGGTCCTAGGGTTCCAACTCAATCCGAGTATATCATCTCTTTAGCGAACGATCCTTAGGGTAGAAACCCTAGACCATTTCTTGAAAATATGTCCTATTGTCCCTACATTCCGTGAATGTGGGCAGGTCTTTAGGGATACGAGAGTTTTGTCTTGGCAATAAGTGCGTCTAGGTCACGTCCTCAACGTGCTAAACCCTAGTTAGCACTTGGGGTATGTTGCATCGATTTAACCATTCCTAAGCGATTCCTTCGCGGTTTAGGTGTTTAGGGTAAACCAATTTACTTGTCTATTCTTGAATATATTTACGATACCATTCTCGTAAACACATGATTCATTGCCTACGTATGATTAGATTTACAAAGCCTTAACTTCATGAAGCCCTAGAATCATTTCCATGCCTTGCAATTTCCTACGGTTGTTAGCAACCTTCTTTAATGAATCATTGCGAAAAAGAGATGTCTATTAATACGATATGCAATTTAATCTTTCCATGCATAATCGAAGTGTACTACAATAATTTTGACTTTGAAATGATGGTCATTAGTTGATCTAAATTCATTACTTTGCAATGCATAAAAACAATTTGCTAAGAATGCATAGACGTCTTATGTTTTTCTTTCGTTCGTTTCTTTGAGAAATACAAATGACCGATTCTTCAATTGTGAGTTATTTCCCTTAAGATAGCCAATGTTTTCAATCGTAAAAGTGCATCTTGCTTTCATGAATTAACCATGCATAATTTCAATATTACGGTGTAAATCAAAAATAGGAAGAAAAACCTGGACTTGTGGATTCAGTGAAATGTCCACATGAATGTTAGGAGATGATCCTCCTGCGGTTGTGCCTTGTGCCTTTTTAGGGGCCATCAAGAATTTGACCTTCTTGCCTTGGCCGCCGCAGACTTATGATCTTGGCCAGTCTCCCTCGCACGTGCAATTCCCTTTGAGAATCGGCTTCCTTGATCGATGCTCCGTCTTGTGGAATTGGGCTTTGGAAGACCTTATAGGCTTCCTCCTCGAAGCTTGGAGGAAAGAGAAGTTATCTTTAGGAGGGTTCAATGGGAAAGCCCTTAACCCCGGCAAGGATATTGACCTTGTGACAGATGAAATGAAATACCCTTTAAATTTTGGGTTGCAATGGACTTTAATAGGGACACCACGGGTAGGGCTTTAAAATTGGAAAAATGGCTTTTGGGGGACTCAAGGGAAAGGGAACTTGAAAATTTCGGATATAAAATGGCCTCCACGGGAAGGGATAAAATGGCTATTAGAGGACTTGTGTGGAAAGGATTTAAAAGGAAACCGGGGTTTGTAAAAACTGCTTTGTAGGGGCAATGGAAAAGGGTCCACGGGAAGGGGGTTTATAACCCGGGCTAATGTGAGCTTATGGGGGATGTAAGGGGGGGAAAATCCACGGGAAGGGGGTTTAAATTGACTTGGGTGGAACCCCATGGGAAGGGGGTGCTTAAATCCCAGGGGGGGTTATAAAAACCACTTGGGAAGGGGCTTATGAAAGCCCACATGAAGGGGGGCTTTCTAAGGGGCAGGACGAATGTTGGCGGGCAGGACGCGAAATATGGGGGCAGTGGTTCTTCCAAGGCAATCCTCCTCCCTCTCGGCGCATTCAGAGCAACGTTGTTACTCTCCTCTTTCTCTCAGACTGGCGGCGTCATGACCCTCCTTTTCTTCCTTCCCTTACCACCCTCACATAGGGGGGTTTATATAGCTTTTAAGGGAGGGGGACCTCCCCCCCCCCCACGCAGCCTATTGCATGGCCATTCTCCCCCCATGTCCTCCAGCAAGAGAGCTTAGTCATCCGCGCCTACTCCCTCTCCTCCAGCACAGCCTTCGGCTAGGGGAAAGAAGATATAATTTAAAAAAAATTGCCATAAATTAATCAATTTCCTCTTGACCTCCTCCCAAGAGAAGGTTCACATGAAAATATGCGGGTTTCTGAGTCAGTCTTGATTGGCCAATGGAGAGTGTACTATTTAATGACCGAACCGTCCGTAACCACAATGTCGGCATTGTCACTGCTTGAGACTCATGCGGCTCGTAATATTTTCAGCAGAAATATTACATTCTCTCCCCCTTGGAGGAATCAAGATGTCCTCATCTCGAGATAAACTAGGGATATTGATGGTTGAGAGTGCTTTCATCTACCCAAGTGGCATCCTCCTCAGGATAATCTTTCCACTGGACGAGGCATTCTCTCAAGGTTCTGGATCTCAGTTGTCTCTCCCTAACATCTAAGATCCTGTCAGGCCGTAGTTCAAGGACTCCTTGACTAGGCATTACAACTTGTTGGTCATCAAGTACATGGCTAGGATTAGATATATACTTCTTCAATAGGCTCATATGGAATACATTATGAACCTTTAGGTTCTCAGGGAGTTGCAGTCTATAAGCATTACGTCCTAGGCACTTGAGGATCTTGTATGGTCCACAATACCTTGGACTTAGCTTTTTGCAATTTCCTAAGGATACGGAACTCTTCTTTGGGTGTACGCGAATGAAGACCATGTCTCCTTCCTCGAAGATTCTATCTTGATGCTTCAAATCCGCGTAGGCCTTCTGTCTATCATTGGCGGCTTGGATGTCCTATCTTATTGACTTTAGTTGGTCATCCATCTCTTCCAACATCTGCCTTGAAGCTTCAACCCTCAAGGTTGGATCTGAGAAGTTTAGGGGACTTCGATAGTCATGACCATACAATGCTTGAAAAGGGGTCATCTGAATGCTTTGTTGGTAAGAAGCATTGTAGGCAAATTCCACAAAAGGCAAGTATTGAATCCACCTTTTTGGTTCACAACAGCAGTGTGCCCTTAGTCTATCCTCAATGACTTGATTGACTCGCTCCATTTGGCCATCAGTTTGGGGATGGTAAGCTGTGCTAAAATAGAGTTGAGTCCCAATGGCTTCGAAGATATCTCTCCATAAGTGTGATATGAAGAGAGAATCACGATCACTAATGATTCTTCTAGGTAGCCCATGTAGCTTGAATATCTCCTTGATAAACAACCTTGCAATGTCTGAGCCTTTATAGTTTGTCTTGACTGGAATAAGGTGTGCAACCTTAGTAAGCATGTCAACCACAACCATGATGGAGTTGTATCCTCCCTGAACTTGGGGTAGAGCAACAACAAAGTCCATACTGATGAATTCCCATTTCCTTTGGGGAATGTCAAGTGGTTGTAAATTTCCTGGCATTTTGACATGTTCGGCTTTGATACGTTGACAAGACAAAGACTCAGTGACATATTTGAGAATGTCACCTTTAAGCCTCTCCCAATAGTAGCTCTTCCTAACTGCATTGAGAGTCTTGGCATAGCCAGGATGTCCTGAGAAAGGGGAATCATGAGCTTCCCACAATATCTTCTACTTAAGTGATTGGCTTGCCCGATATACATACTCTCGTTCTATAGTAGACAATTCCACTATTGATAGAGAATTCATGATACTTAGCCTATAGCTTTTGGTCTTGGCCCTTGATAGGGATCTCTCTTAGCATCTTTTGATAGTCTGGGTCATGGCATGCTTCTTCTCTAGCTAGCTCAAGTATTGGGTTGTTTGGCATGGACACCTTTGTGGCTAGAGATCTAGCTGTTGATGGGTTTTGCAAGATTAGATAATTAAGGAATGCCTTGCGACTGAGTGCATCGGCAACTACATTCTCCTTTCCCGGTCGGTATTTGATTTCAAAATCATACTCCTCTAGCACTTCAATCCACCGACGTTGCCTCATGTTAAGCTTGTTCTGGGTAAAGATCCACTTGAGACTTTTATGATCAGTCACTAGAGTAAACTTGTTACCCAACAAGTAGTGTCTCCAAAGCTTTAGAGCATGGATGACAACTAACAATTCTAGATCATGGGTGGCATAGTTCTTCTCATGGCTCTTCAGTTTCCTTGAAAAGTATGCTACAGGATGACCTTCCTGCATGAGCACACATCCTAAGGCAAGCGTGCTAGCATCAGTTACTACATGAACTCCTTACTGAGGTCTGGAAGTTTTAGAATCGGTGCTGATACCAAACTTTGCTTCAACCTATCAAAGCTGGTTTGTTCGGCAGTTGACCATGCAATGGCTATTTGCTTCTTCAGTAAGTCCGTCAGAGGTGCTGTAATCAAAGCATAGTTTTTTATGAAGACCCTATACCATCCTGTCAATCCAAGAAAATTGCATATTTCTTTGACCGTCATTGGTATTGGTCATTCTAGAACATCTCTGACTTTGGCCGGGTCCACTGAGATTCCTTCCGCTGATACGATGAATCCTAGATATTCAATCTGACGTTTGAAGAATGCACATTTCTTCATCTTGGCATAGAGCTTATGTGCTCTCATTGTCTCAAGGACAATCCGAAGTTGGGGTTCATGATCTTCCTCCTGTTTGGAATAGACTAAAGTGTCCTCAAAGAAGACGAGCATGAAGTCATCAAGATATGGCCTAAAGTTATCCTGCATTAACCTATTGAAGGTGGCAGGCGCATTTGTAAGCCCGAATGACATAACTAGAAACTCAAAGTGTCCATATCTTGTGTTGAAGGTCGTCTTTGGGATATCTTCTTCATTGATCCTTATCTGATAGTAACCAGACCTGAGATCAATCTTGGAAAAGATCTTCGCACCTTGGAGACGATCAAGAAGCTCATCTATTCTAGGAATAGGGTACTTGTTCTTGATAGTTGATTGATTCAACCCTCTGTAATCAATACACAGTCGAAGCGTTCCATCTTTCTTTTTCTGGAACAGTACTGGAGCTCCCCATGGTGAACTGCTAGGACGGATGTAGCCCTGATCTAGCAATTGCTTGAGTTGTTCCTTCAGCTCAATTGCTTCCGGGATGGACATTCTATAAGGTCTCTTTACAATTGGCGCAGCTCCTGACACTAGCTTGATCTCATGATGCACTTCTCTTTGAGACGGGAGTTCTGTCAACTCTTCAGGAAATACGTCCACATATTCCTTTAGCCATGAAGGTTCTTCACTAGACTCCTGCTTCTAATCTAACTTATTGAGCTTAATTAAGTAGACAGGTAGTCCCTTTCTGACTCTCTTTATAATCCGAGATGCTTTGGCCAATTGAATTTTTGCTTCCCAGCCTCACCTTGAGTTGTGACCAATTCCCCTTCAGAGTTCCAAAAGGAAATTTGGCCCTTTCCACAATGAATGTGGGCGTCATTAGTTTTAAGCCAATCCATTCCGAGTAGACACTCATGGATACCTAAGTTCATGACTCTGAATTTGACTGAAGTCGTCTTTCCTCCCAGAAAGAATTCCACCTTAGCAGTTTGCCTGGTACAAGTGACCTCACGACCATTTGCTAATTCCACAAGCAAGGTAGGTGTTTCTACTATGGCTATTCCTAATCTTCTTGCACAAGCTGGTGAGATAAAGGAATGTGTACTGCCACAATCAATCAAGGTCTTGAAACCTTTACCTTGATAGTCCGACAATGTCTGAATCACCGAGAACTAGCGATTCAGGTCATTCTTGTTTAGAGTGGCATGGACTGTCGCCCTTTCGAATTCTGCTTCCATGGTCGGATCTTCTTCATCACACATTTCCTTGTTGGCAACACAGGTGGTTCTTCCTCTGCCTTGGGTAGTGGCTCCCTGAGCAAACAAAGCAAGCAGTGCTCTTTAAATTGTTACAAGCACAATCATTTCCAGTGGTTGGTATTTGACCAACTACTAAGGAGTAAATCTTTCTCTCCGAATGCATCTAGCATTCGATCTGGGATCAATTACGACTCGGCAAGATCCCTAAGGCTTTGTTTGTTAACCCTTATTTCCTTGGGTTAGGGCTGTACCCTATTAACCCAACTTAACCAATACCTTAAGTTCTATTAGCAGTAAATATGTTATTCCAAATTACTGATTGGTATTTTGCTTCCAAGAAATTATCTAATTCCCTTATCTTGGTCACTTTTCCCAATAAGGTACTATATCAGGACGACTACTCATCCTCTTGCAAGATAAACTTGCGCAAGAATCTGCCAATCTCATTCCGAGGAATTGGCCATTCCCTTGTGATCAAATCACAAGATCATGCGACTCTGCAACTTGTTGCACGAGTGTCGCACCTAATCCATGGGACTATTTTACCCATCGAACTACGTCTTCTAATCACGGAATCATGATTAGATAGGAAACAGGGTTAGGGTGTCTTCATATCCAATCCGTTTCTGATTGCACTAGGCCGACATCGTCGGTCCTAGGGTTCCAACTCAATCCGAGTATATCATCTCTTTAGCGAACGATCCTTAGGGTAGAAACCCTAGATCGTTTCTTGAAAATATGTCCTATTGTCCCTACATTCTGTGAATGTGGGCAGGTCTTTAGGGATATGAGAGTTTCGTCTTGGCAATAAGTGTGTCTAGGTCACGTCCTCAACATGCTAAACCCTAGTTAGCACTTGGGGTATGTTGCATCGATTTAACCATTCCTAAGCGATTCCTTCATGATTTAGGTGTTTAGGGTGAACCAATTTACTTACCTATTCTTGAAGATATTTACGATACCATTCTCGTAAACACATGATTCATTGCCTACGTATGATTAGATTTACAAACCCTTAACTTTTCTGGTTAAGATCAAAAGCATATGCTAAGTTACGGCATAATTTCTATTGATCCTTCTAGAACATGCATTCAAGATTCAAGCTACCAAGCTTTAGGGTTTTTTTGTTTGAACCATGCAGCCTTTTCTAACAACTACACGTTAAACGAGATTTATGCCAATTGCCTACAGTTTAATCTACTTCATGCAGCCCTAGAATCATTTCCATGCCTTGCAATTTCCTACAGTTGTTAGCAACCTTCTTTAATGAATCATTGCGAAAAATAGATATCTAATAATGCGATATGCAATTTAATCTTTTCATGCATAATCAAAGTGTACTACAATAATTTTGACTTTGAAATGATGGTCATTAGTTGATCTCAATTCGTTACTTTGCAATGCATAAAAACAATTTGCTAAGAATGCATAGACGTCTTATGTTTTTCTTTTATTCGTTTCTTTGAGAAATACAAATGACCGATTCTTCAATTGTGAGTTATTTCCCTTAAGATAGCCAATGTTTTCAATCGTAAAAGCACATCTTGCTTCCGTGAATTAACCATGCATAATTTCAATATTACGACGTAAATCAAAAATAGGAAGAAAAACCTGGACTTGTGGATTCAGTGAAATGTCCACATGAATGTTGGGAGATGATCCTCTTGCGGTTGCGCCTTGTGCCTTTTTAGGGGCCATCGAGAATTCGACCTTCTTGCCTTAGCCGTAGACTTATGATCTTGGCCCGTCTCCCTCGCACGCGCAATTCCCTTTGAGAATCGGCTTCCTTGACCGATGCTCCATCTTATGGAATTGGGCTTTGGAAGACCTTATAAGCTTCCTCCTCGAAGCTTAGATGAAAGAGAAGTTATCTTTAGGAGGGTTCAATGGGAAAGCCCTTAACCCCGGCAAGGATATTGGCCTTGTGACGGATGAAATGAAATAGCCTTTAAATTCCGGGTTGCAATGGACTTTAATAGGGACACCACGGATAGGACTTTACAATTGGAAAAATGGCTTTTGGGGGACTCAAGGGAAAGGGAACTTGAAAATTCCAGATATAAAATGGCCTCCATGGGAAGGGATAAAATGGCTATTAGAGGACTTGTGTGGGAAGGATTTAAAAGGAAACCGGGGGTTTGTAAAAACCGCTTTGTAGGGGCAATGGAAAAGGGTCCACGGGAAGGGGGTTTATAACTCGGGCTAATGTGAGCTTATGGGGGATGCAAGGGGGGGACAATCCACGGGAAGGGGGTTTTAGTTGACTTGGGTGGAACCCCACGGGAAGGGGGTGCTTAAATCCCGGGGGAGGGGAGGGGGGGGAGGGGGGGGGGGGGGGTTTTATAAAAACCCCTTGGGAAGGGGCTTATGAAAGCACACAGGAAGGGGGGGCTTTCTAAGGGGCCCTTAGAAGCTTCCAAGAAGCTTCTTGGAAGCTTATGTGGCTGTCAGAATCCACGTGGACGAAGAGGGGACGATTATTATTGACGGATGTTGGCGGGCAGGAGGCAAAATATGGCGGCAATGGTTCTTCCAAGGCAATCCTCCTCCCTCTCTGCGCATTCAGAGTGGCGCTGTTGCTCTCCTCTTTCTCTCAGGCTAGCAGCGTCATGACCCTCCTTTTCTTCCTTCCCTTACCACCCTCACATAGGGGGGTTTATATAACTTTTAAGGGAGGGGGACCTCCCCCCCCCCCACGCGGCCTATTGCATGGCCATTCTTCCCCCATGTCCTCCAGCAAGAGAGCTTAGTCATCCGCGCATAATCCCTCTCCTCCAGCACAGCCTTCGGCTAGGGGAAAGAAGGGATAATTTTAAAAAAATTGCCATAAATTAATCAATTTCCTCTTGACCTCCTCCCAAGAGGAGGTTCACATGAAAATCTGCAGGTTTCTTAGACCTTAGTCTTAATTCGCCAATGAAGAGTGTACTATTTAATGACCGAACCGTCCGTAACCATAATGCCAGCATTGTCACTGCATGAGACTCACACGGCTCGTAATATTTTCAGCAGAAATATTACAATCAACCAAAAGCATTCACCAAGATATCATAACCCACACTAGGTAGCCTAGGCATAAACCATGTCATGACAGTGAAATGCCTGCTGCAAGGAAGTGATAGTGCATCATAAAATCGAGCTCTAATCTCAGCTCAAAACAATTTTGGAGCATAGAAGAACCATGTGGCATCATCCAAATGCAGGAATACATCAACCCAAGTAGTCGGGAGCACCGCGTACATGCAATAGGCATAACCTGGCAAATCATTAAATAGCTTAAGTCCTAAAGTTTCCAACAACATATAACCTCTATAAACTGAACAAATTAGTGTTCAATCCAAGCTCAAATCCATAGGCAAACCATAGGCATACATTCCCATATGTATAGGCACCAAACTAGGCATAATCAAGCATCAAATGTCAAGACCTGTAAGCATAAAATTGAAGTAATAGGTGGTTGTCCTATTTTGGACAGATCTAGGACTACTCAAAACAATCAATGGTTGAGCTAAATCAGCTCCAAATGCATCTCACATAAGAGATATAATATCCACAAGTGATCCGGTATTAATAAACATCAGTAGAAGCATCACATAAGCCATAGGTATACAAATACATGCTATCTCAAACCTGAAATCTGTTGTAGAACATTCTTTCATTAGAATTTGGAAAATCTGACATCAGCATCGCATCCAGAGCATGCCAAAACCCCAACTTAGACTCTTACCTTGCTTGAATCGGGTTCCTAATGCCCGAGATATGAAAAAAAGAGTGATTTTTGAGCCATTTTCGCAAACAGGCGCAAATAAAACGTGAGCATGCTGCTGTACTTGAGGAGCCAAATCAGGGTGGCTAGGGGATAAGAAGAGTCCAATGAAGGCCTACAATAGGCCTACACAAGCCTAGGATAAGTCCAAGCAAGAGGTGAAGAGAACAAGCTTCAATGATGGAAGCTATGGCTACCTCTTCATGAAACCCTGCTGTTCATGTCAAAGAATGGCTGAGAACTGAGTTAGAAGCAAGCTCTCATACCTCGTGTAGATGCCGGGAAAGGTCAGGAAGTGCTCGCAAAGGACTTGCTCTGATACCAGTTGAAAGGGATGCAGGAGATGCGGAAGAGAAGAGCACACACAATGTAGGTGCTGTCAACAATGTTATGACAGCCTTATTGCACTTTTTCATATATATATAAATAAAGAACATGGGCATTCACTATACACGGGCAGGCCCAAGGGCCTTTTACCCCAACAACAGACACATCTTAGGCATATCCCAGAGGGGTATGGATGCCTTGTAGATGATAGGGCAGGAGCCGTCATCATAAATGATGAGGGGAGGAGGGTGATGGCTCGTATGAGAGAGTTGTGCCAACAAGTTTTCCGGCACAACGTCTTGGATCATTGGAAGAATATACCGAAGGGGAGTAAGGACTACATAGTAGCATCCTTTCATGAAGAGTTTCCGGTACCCGTCGTAGTAGATAGGTTTTCCATAGGTTGGATGACATAGTGCATGCGTGCGTACATATCACATAGACGATCAGACGCATGCAAGGCACTTAAGAGTGGGGCCTCAAAGCCCGAGTGGCTAGATGCAGATGACTGACGCCAACTCAAGGAGGAGGCTATAGATTCTCCAGGACGTTGGAGACAGTAGTGCTAGGCGGCAAGGGCACTACTGGAGGCAGGAGTGGTCTATCATCTTGTTAGTGGTGGCCAAGGACTTATATGGAGGACTTTGTAAGTTTTTCTTTTGTTCTACTTGCTTACTTTTTTGCAATATCCCTTGTATTGACAATAATATTTCTAACAATTTTATTTTATTTTCTTTGTAGCACTCCATTACAAACCGCGATCCCATCAGCCTCATAGAGACTTGATATGTAGAGAGACACGGTCTCACTGCATTGATCGATTGATTGTATGGACGCGGTGGTCCAGTAAGTCACTCATCTTTATTGTCTGTAGTTACTAATTTTAATTAAAATGCATTATTGTATGGTGGATTGATGTGTAGTTTTTTTTGCAGAGTCCGTTCAATGCTCCTTTGTGGCGGGATGAGCTTTCGAATGGCAAGTATCTATAGCTTGCCCTTGGATCTATGGAGCGCATATCCTCTTCTTTTTTGGTCATGTGATTTATGTAGGCATTTTCTATGCACTATGTTATTATCATCCTTTGTATCTTGCAATGATTGTACCATCACTTTCATTACGTGATCTTGTATTTATTTTATATATCAGTCTTATGGATTTAAGTACACTTTGCCTTCATTTTGATGAGTAATGTACACTTCACTGTAACTCTTTTGTATGGCCCAAATAAAGCACATAGTGCTATTTGTGGTGGGGCAGCCCTGCCACAATTTTTTTCCCCCTGTAACCATCTCTATTAGCATTGCAAATTTACTGCACGCATCGCTATTAATGTTGTTGTTAGCGTCACAAATCGTCGATATATGCATCTCTATTTGTGTTGTTATCAGCGTCGCATATGCGACATTGATAGTGATGCAAATAGCAACGCATATAGCGACGATGATAGTGACTATTCTATGGCATCACTAATATCGACGTTTTTTGTAATGAGGGGGGCAAAGTTTTTTATGAACATTTTCATCGCTTTGAATGTTGGTATGAGGACTGTATCTTGTAGTGACACATACACTGAGAGAAAGTAAACACAAGCTTTAATCAAATGCCATAATCAACATAGAAAACCAACTTCATGTAAAACACTGTTCACATACTGTTCAAAGTAGCTTACCTAGCCAAGCCTTTGCCTCCATAAGGATAATAGTATTACAACCAAATTGAAGACTTTTTTGCAAAAGAATAGTAAAGCATAAAGGATGGTACTACTGATGGTGGCAGGAAAGCATGAAGCTATCTAGAATATAAGAGGACTCCAAAGCTTCTTGACAAGTAGCACAAGACCCAAAGAAATGGATGGTATTCTCAGTATCCATAATATGAGGCCTTGGCAACAAGGTGAATGTCATTCCATTCTTCACATTTGCAATGAGCTTATTGACAAAACTAAACTGGAGTTGGCCTTCTATGCACTCAATTTGAAACTTTTCATAGTCTTTCCACAAAAGCACATCAAAGGATTAGACCTATAAACCCCTAACATCTCAAGATTCATACCTGCCAGTCAGACAATACCATAAGAAGTAACAACAAATACCATAAGCTAGACATTAACCAAAGTACCAAAAAGCTTCAAATACCAAAAAGTATCAGAAATACGATAGAGCAAATAATAAAAGATAGTATCCTAACAACAATTAACAAAGTGAAAGAAGCAACAACAAGTACCAAAAAAATATCCAGTAGTATCAAAGGGATTAAAACAGGACCAATTAGTACTAAATAAATATCCTAGACCAAACATACAACTAGTAACATAAATAAGTATCCAATATTACCAAGGGCACCCAAAGTTTCATACCTACCAATCAGTACACATGAAATGGAAGAAGTATCAATAAATATCGTAAGCCACAAAGTACTAAAAGGACCTAGCAAAAGGAATTCCAAGATAGTGCAAAAGCACCAAACAATATCAAAAAGTAGCAAAAACTTGCAAAGAGTATTGGAGAGTACCGAGTACCAAAAATATCAAACAACATAGAGAGTTTCAAAACAGTACAAAAAGCACCAAAGAATATCAAGGAGTACTGAAACTAGAAAAGAGTAGTAGAGAGTACCAACGAGTACCAAAAATATCTAAGGAAAGCTCATTATTTAAAGAAAAATCTTGTTATCATCATAGTGGACACTAGCTCGATTGGTACTGAATGATGATTGGACAAGATGATGAGAAATGGAATAGATATGCAATCATATTTGATGCAAAAGTGTTAAATAAAAGATAAAGGAGGTACCTAGAAGTGAAAAGGGAGCTATGGAGTGTTGTAACAACCCTTAAATGTGATAAAGAATATTTTATAGGTGCTCATGGGATTGTTAAGATAGATTCTTTGCCACGATTGGGTATGAGTTGCTTGTTGTACCATAGTGGATATTACCATGCTAAGGTAGATTGTATAGATAAAGTCACTAAATATTGAATTGTATCATATTGTAAGGAGAAATAATCTAGTTATTTGCCAACATGTTGTTTAGAGTGCGCTTTGAGGATGAAGATGGCCGGATGATGGATGATGAAGAAGAGTGTGAATTTACTTATGAAAACACATGTATTAATGCTAGGAATGAATTGACAATTGCTATAATGGCATGTGCAACACTCATTAATATAGAGAACATTAAAAATAGCAAGCATGGCAAATAAACTAATGGGGACAACTAGTGTAATAGTGAATACAATAGTAAATAAAGTGTTTGCATTAACTAATGAATCTTGAAAAATAGGGAAAAAACATTTTAAGTGTTGTGTTTCAACATTAGAAGTGTTCTTGAAAGACTTATACATATGGGAATGGCTAAAACTAGGGCAGGATCTTAGCATGCTATCCAACAGAGATGAATAGTTTAAAGAGAAATATTAAAATTAGAAGAAATAAATATGGATTTTTAAATGAAAGATAGATACCTCTGAAAACATGCAAAGAAGAAGAAAACGACTCCATTGTGAGTCATAAAAGTGATAGAGCTACACAATTACATATAATCAAGAGTTTCATGAGAGTCTCTTGACTAGCCATAAAGGTGTTTGGGGACACATTTGAGAAGATTAAGAAAAGGTATTGCTGGCAAGGAATATATAAAGATATTCCTAAATGATGCCCCCTTTTCTCCCTTTTTCTTCCCTTTTCTACCCTACAACAAAGTCCCACAAGTTTCCTACTTATCCCCTGCATAGGTTCACATGCCTTCTTACTGGTAATCACAAACTTATTTGACCTCCCCTTCTCCTCTTGAGTTCAACATCATCACCGATGATTGAAATGTGGCTAAACTAGTAAATATTACCTTGATATTGTCTCCTAATCTCCTACAATCTATCTTATTATGTCTTGCGTATACGCTCGTAAATGCATGAAATTATGAGATCTCATCTATCTTCATAGTATGCACATAAATTTATATGATATCCACTATGTCCAAACTTATACATCCTTTGGTACGTGCTAGACTCTCATGCTTGTGTAGGTTCAAAACCCTCAAAATCCACTTCAAGCTCATCCTTGATACTATCTTGAGTACTAGTATCCAACTCCTCTTCCTCATATGCATTAAAATCACATCCCTTGAAGACTTTGATCTACTTCCTGCAATTGGTATCCTCAACCAGGTACCATTCAATTCAATGAGGAAGTAGGTAGCATTGTCATGCATAGTTTGGGGTTAGTACCTTGCATCCACCATGAATAGGCAGTTCCTACTTTGAAATACTTGTCAATCGATCTTACCTTCAGCTAGTCATAACTCTTGATCAATAACTCAAATCACTGAGCATTATGAAGGAAAATTGTGGCCCCAATTTTGAACCACAACTACCCTAAAGACACCAGATGTAACGTGTCCACCTGTTTGCTTGCAGGACACGTCTTAGCAGCCCATTGGGAAGAGGGTCTAGAAAGCTCCGCCCGGCACTCCCATGGAATGTTACAGGGTTTGCGAACTAGGTCTTTCTGAGTCTGCCACGTAGCGGAAGTATTCCACCTGTTCCCACTTAGGACCGACCTGAATCAGGGTTTTCCTAATGGTCAAGTTCCTAGAGAGTAACTAGCATCGAACCCAGGCAAACTACTTTACGCAAAAATGTCAGGATCGAAGCGGATTCATGCTGCACTTGGTTCAAGGAGAATGGAAAACGAGAGGGATACAAAGCTCGACCTCTCTGCCCATAAGGCATAGTCCCATTCTGTTCCCCTAAAATAGCATAAATCGAGATTCTAGTAATCTAAACTCTAGGTCAGCGTTGCTTGCTGTTCATTTCCTTTGAGAAAAGTTCCTGTTGTCGATTTTGTTTGAGAAAAGTTCTCGGCCAACCGGGACCACCCATCCGTAGGATGGACCCATGGTCACATCCATCGCACTTTCCTCAGGGTTGCTTTAGTTGTCTAATTACCTACCACATTTAGTTGGACACGCATAAAACAGCTTCCTTAATTAGCCAGTTAGACATAGTTTCCTTCACGTAATCTTAGCACTTGACATAGAAAAACAGTGTCAAACAAGTTTCTTTTCAACAGGTTATCTTATTTATCTTTGGAATACATCCATATAATCTAGCCCGTAGGCTAATCCATAATCCGCCAAAAGGCAATCCATAATCCGCCCGAAGGCAATCCATAATCCGCCCGAAGGCAATCCAGCAATCTACAGGGATTACTAATCCAAGATTCCACCCGTAGACTAGTATGCGGGCCCGAGATCCAATTCCGAGTCATGTTGGCCTCTTGTGCAGGGCCCGAAAGGCAAGGGATTTATAGCCAAAGCCCCCCCGGCACCCAAGCATCCTCCTGCTCCAAGTAGCGCCCAATGGAGAGATCTCTCGCGGTGGGTTCAGTCCACGTTCCCGGCGCAGCTAACAACCTCCTTGGTTAGGGTCAGGTAGACAGTCGAGGGTAACTGATGCTGCCTCTCTCTTCAGGCCTTCAACCTGAAGTATTAATTATCTTTCCATCTTTAGTTCCTTGAGTAAATAATGCAAACAGTGCTCCTAAACTGTTACAAACACAATCAATCCAGTGGTCGTTTATTTTGGCCAACTGCTAAGGAGTGAATCCTTTCTTCCGAATGCGTCCAGCATTCGATCCAAGATCAATTACGACTTGGCAAGATCCCCAAGGGTTTGTTTGTTTACCCTTTTGTCCTTGGGTTAGGGTCATACCCTGTCAACCCAAATTAACCAACACCTTAGGTTTCTTAAGTTACAACAGTGAATCCTGGCGACCATGTCGCTCTAACTTGATTGATCCTTTGCTTACCAAGAAAATACATAGCTTCCCTTAACTTGGGAAATCAACCCAAGAAGGGAGAGGAGGAGAGAAAGGAAAATCTGCAAGAAGTGGTTGATGGATGAAAGGACATCCTCCAATCTAAAAACCAAGCATCCCTCGGGATTCCGCACATTGACATTATAGATTGTTGGAGGGTCAAGGGGCCCATGTAGGTTCCTGTTATGGTCGACTCCATGTCTGCGAGGGTAAGGCATGTAGATGGAGTTGTTCTACTCTTTAGGCAATGAGCTGCAAAAAGCAATCCATGCATCAAAGTTGGTATCTCAAATTCTCCTCCTCCACTTTGGCTGCGCCTCGTAGCCTTGGATGGTCTTGGGAACCCAATTCACCTTGTTCTACCAATAATATGTTGGTTCCTGCCTCCATCTCGTAACTACGATATTTCTTTCCTCTATCCATTTGTTGGCGAGGTCATTAGCCATTTTGTTGATTCTTGTCACCGTCTCCAAGGGTAGAACATGATCCAAAGATCATGGATAAGAAAAGGACAACTCAAATGGTCATGTCTGGAACTCCCGTTGTCGCCATATAGTCAACTTGTGAGACCAGTTGACAGGATGGGGATCCTCGCGTATTGGCATGGGCTTTTCAAGGAGTTGTTGTGCTTGTACTCTCGCTCTCCTATGGGCTTGCTCTGCAAGATCTTGCCTTCTTCTTCGGGCTGCTACCATGTGTTCGGGGGTTTGTGCCCCTTCTGGCTCTTTCGGTGGCAATTCAGGCAGGGGCGGACTGGGCTCTTTGTGTTGTTCTCCCTTGAATTCTCTCAAAGTCCGGCCCCTCTTCCGTGGCTTGCTCTACCACTGGTTGGCCTCAGGTGGCTGTTGCACTTGTCCTTCAAACCCTAGTTCCTTGAGCTTGTCAACGAAAAGGATGGCTTGCCATAGGTAACTGTGTTGTTGTGCCACAATAATACCTATGCTGGTTGGAAAGGTGTGTTATTGAAGGCCATATCTCAAGGCATGAGATGTCAATTCTAACTTCCTCTTCATCCTTTCCATTGATTCCTTGCCTTCAACTTGGGTGACGTTCAGGCACCGTGCTCAAGAAGGCTTGTCTCTGAGTGTCTGAGCACACTTTGGCAGCCTCTGCTCTTGATTCCGCGAACACTCTTTCACATTCACTCACCACCAGGCATTCTGTTAGTCCACGCATTCTTTCAAAGTTGTGCTGATCCCATTGTCGTGCCTTGTCTTCCATCTTTTTCCTTCCTTCCTCCATTTCTCGAGATAGCATCACTACCACATGTTGCTACTCATTCACTAAGTCTAGCATCTGCGTCTTCTCCTAATGGTAAACTGCAGTTCTACTTCTGCAAATCTCTCTGACAATTCTTCCCGGATCTGCTCATGGTTTTCTAACTCTGTAAAATGCAGTCTTCTTTCTATTATTGCCATAGCCATGAGAGCTTCAACATCTCTTTTTGTGTCTTCCAAGTCATCTTTCAGCTCCTATGTGCTTCTTCCTGTGGCATCCTGGCTTTCTTGCTCTAGGACTTGGATCTCTCTTTCTAGTCTTCCTTGCTCCTCTATTTTATATCACAGTGGGAATGCTAGGGCGTCCTCTTGCTCTTGACGTTGCTCTTCCAACTCTTGGCTTTCTTTCTACCAGTGCTTCTCCAAGTGAGCGGTTCTTTCCATTAGCTCATCATACTGTTGAATTAACATTTTCTGACTCTTTAGATGAGCTCGTAGAACATATTCTTCCTCTTCCAATGCTCGCCTCAAACGATCCTCATTCTCTTGAGCTTCCTTGGTCTTGGTATCCAACTACTATTTTAGGGCCTTAAGCTCTTTTTGATGATCTGCGGCTTGCTTGGACACATGGACCCTCAAAGCTGCCGAGGTTTCCTTTTCAACGTCCAGCTTTGCCAAGGCCGCTTTCTTTTCCTCTCTAGCCTTGCTCAACTAAGTGAGGAGTTCATCCACATATGCATCGTAGTTTGCTGCTGGTGACACTGTGAGAGGGGCTGTAGTGGTTGATGCTTCTAGCTTCTGCCGCTTAGGGTCTCACCGTGATTCTACATCTGTAGTGGCTGGCCTCTTTGTTCTTGCTTTCGGGGGCAATCTCTGCCACTTTATTAGCCAGGAGTTATATCATTGCCATTAATTGAGCCGTGTCCACATTTGGCACAGACTCCTATGTCATGGTGGGTGTGGTTTCAGTTGGGAGTAGCATAAGGGATGAGGGGAGGGGGTGAGTGGGGCCTTGCGCTTTCGTGCAACCACCGGGGTTGTTTCTACATTGCCACTAACTCTAGCCTCATGATGCGGGCTCAGTGGGCTCATCTCTCCCCCTCCATGGGTCTCTTCCACGGACTTGTGAGTTGCCTTTGCCAAATCCGCAGCTTCCTTCCTCCTCATTTCTTCAGCTTCATCTTCAGCTCTTCTCTTCCTCTCCTCCTCGGCTCTTCTTGACTCTTCTTTGATCCTTTCAAATTCTTCCTCTTCTTTTCTCCTTCGTTCCTCCTCCATTCTCTTGGACTCTTCTTGTACTCTTTTCAACTCATCTTTCCCTTCCTTGCTTAACCTTTCCTTCTTCTGTTTTTGGATCTTGGTATTCTTCGCCTTTCCTTGTGCCCTAGCTTCGGCTTGAGTGGATGGTGCTTTAGGCTCTTCTCTATCACTAATCGTGCATTCATTGGATCTATCTTCCTCAGGTGCAATGGCTAGGAGGGTGCTACTATCTCTTCAATTCCCCCTGCTTCCTTGGTGGCCTCATGAATAATGGCTATCAGTATTGTATCTGATGGTAAAACCCTTGGTAGAGGACTTTTTGCAGGCTAATCTCGTTGTAGAGGATGGGGATTCTCCTCCAGCTATGCTGCTGCTGCTGCTCCCGTAGCAAGCGCCTTTGCTGTTGTCTCGATAGTCTTTATGATGAACTCATTGCAATCCCCTTCCTCAGGGGACCCTACCACTATGTTTTCCAACACCGGGACACTGATCCTATTCATCAAAGCATTGTGTCTCTGTCCTAAGAAGAGGGCGTGGACCATCTTTGCTTGCATCTTTACTTCCGGGTTTGGGATGTCCGCCAAACTTACTCCATCCACTGTGCGCACCTCACTCCTATTCATCCCCAACATGGCATATACGTATCTTCTATGTTGCTTCATAGCCAAGGGCCTTCTCCACCACTTCAGTGTTAAGCGGTACCTCCACCTTGTGGGCAACATCCCCTCTTCTTACTGTCACTATGCCATAGTTCCTACAAGCATCAAAAACTCCTCAAGAACTCTGCACAAGCACTATAACCCACTGCTTGTCCCACTTTCTCTACATACTTTCGGAGAGTACACTTATCCACCAACTACTTTACTGCTGGCTCCTCTAGGATAGCTTCGTCCAGGTTTAGAGTGTGATTGAAGGTGAACTGATTAAATCCTCTTGTCTCCACACCTATCCCGTACTTGGCTTGTTCTTCTTCCGTGAACAAAATCTTACCGCCTTTTTCTTGTCCATTGTGGGTACTTGCCATGCAACAATACCCATAATTAGTATTGATGGGGTAGGCAAGACTGAATTATGGCAAATTTCCTAATCACCTTACCTCCTCCCCCTCATGGAAAGATGAAAATCTTTCTTAGGATTGAATAGGACAAGGCAAGGGTGTTAAAGCACAGCGTGGTGTGTTTAATTTGGCAACAGCCCACTGGTAGAAATTTGGATTGTATTCCAATTGGGCATGACAGTCAAGTTCATGCGGTCTAATGGATGCTTGCGTGATATACATTAGGACATTGTGTAGCACATTGCCAGATTTGAGACAGCTAGCAATGTGTAGCTCTTCTTCTATAAGGACTTGGTCGATGTAAGGATGGGCCAATAAATGGTCGTCAAGCAGTTTGTTACGCAGGATGGCCATAACCCTAAAAGAAGTAGGAGCTACATACGTGGGGTCATATTCTGCAGCCTTGATTGCGCGTCTCTACTCGGCATTTGTCATAATTTGGCAATCTTTTCGCTCCCATTGGAGGTGTAAGGTGTACCATTGCTGTAAGAATGAAGAGGTAGAGTTTGCAAGACTCAAGAGCTCTTTAAGCTCTTGGATTGGTGTGGAACCGACAGGATTTTGGTATAAGGTCAACATCCTACCGATGATTGTTTACTCCTTTGAGACTTCACCGCTAGTGATAAGCTCAGCTGCAACCTTGGGAAATTCGATGGTCAAGAGCTCATACTCTTCCCAAGTGCATGGTAAAGCACGGACTTCAGAAGAAAGTGGCTCATCAAGAAGGCCAAGGTCTAGCCGCTCATAACTTTGGGTGAAGGTCGTGAATGTGTTGTCCATCATTTTAATGCAAGTAACCAAGTGATCACCTGAATGCATAGCAATGTCCTTGGCCATCGCAAGAAATGAGTGTCGCTCATATGGAGGCCTAAGACTTGCTAGTGGCTGTGGTGGATTAGAACTAGATGGATGCATTAGCGATGATGTTCTGCTAGATTGCTCCTTGGGATGAGTATCCACTTGGAAGGTTAGTTGTGTGTCATGTGGCTTGGAAGACGTGCAACCTTCATCATGAGCTGCTTTGAGCATGCAATATTCGATCGCATTAGATGATTGCGAGACATCTAGCTACTATGTAAGTTGATGGGTTTGTGAGATCTCGAGAGACATAGTGGGTTCACGCTGCACAGGACTGATTGGTCGAGTCTCAGAGACTTTGCTCTAGCATCAGTAGTGGCTAGTTTAGAGCCAGCGGGTTGTGGCTTTGGCCGATAGATGAGCTTAGGTTTTGGGGCTTTGGCCTTTGTGGTAATCATAGATTTGACAGCTTGGGTCTTAGGTACTAGTGAACACGCTGTTGCTTGAAGCTGGTGTGGCCGCAAGCTATGTAAGGGGTTCATTCTTAAGGACTGATGTATTGGGCACCCAGATCCAGCTGTTGCCCTCATAGTATCCTTGAGCACATAATAGGGTTATAGGGACCCATCTTGGCTTAAGGTGTGTTTATGGCTTTGGCATCTAGGCTGCTTTCTAGGCTTTACGTGAGAGTTCCTAGGTTTATGGGGTCGCGTTTGCTTATTGTGGAAAGGCTTGCCTTGATGTTTAGATACCCATTGCACTACAAGATATAGACCTTATACTGACGTTAAAAGCGACAAAAATGTTCATAAAGAAAATTTTCCCCGTCATCGCAAAAAGCGTCCTTATTGGCGACGCTATAAAACAGTCGGTGTAAGTGTTGTTATTAGTGTTGCTATTTGCATCGGTATCAGCATCGCAAATGTGATGCTGATACCGACGCATTTGCGATGCTAATACGACACAAATAACTACACTTTGTGATGCTAATAGTGACGCGTGTAGTAAATTTGCAACACTAATAGCGATGGTAACATGGAATTTTTTTTTTTAATGGCAAGGCAACAAATAAAGGCAAAGTGTACTTAAATCATAACACTGATACATGAAATAAATACATGATCGCATAATGAAAGTGACCTGTACAATCATGGCAAGATACTACTACTACATAGAAAATGTCTATACAGATCACGTGACCAAAAAAGAAGGATATGTGAGCTCCAAGGATCCAAGGGCAAGCTATAGATCATCACCATCTGAAACCATGTCCCGCCACAAAGGAGCATCGAATGGACTCTACAAAAAAAGAAACAACTACACATCAGTCCACCATACAATAATGCATTCTAATTAAACATGGTAACTACGGAAAAGAAAGATAAGTGACTTACAGGGTCGCCATGTCCATACAATCGGTCGATCAATGTAGTGAGACCATGCCTCTCTGCATATCAGGTCTCAAGGCCGGTGGGATCGCGATTTGTAATGGATGCTGCAAAGAAAACAAAATACAACTGTTAGAAACACGATTGTCAGTACAAAGGATATTGCAAAAAAATAAGCAAGAAAAACAAAATAGAAACTTACAAAGTCCTCCAAATATGACATGTGGCTGCCACTCCCAAGATGATGGACCACTTCAGCCTCTAACCGTGCCCTCGCCACCTCGCGCTGCTATCTCCAATGTCCTGGAGAATCTGTAGCCTTCTCCCTGAGTCAGTGCCAGTCGTCTGCATCTAGCCACTCAGGCTTTGAAACCCCACTCTTGAGTGCCTTGCATGCGTTCGATTGTCTGTGTGACATATATGCATGCATACACTCCATCATCTTGCCCGTAGAAAACCTGTCTACTGTGGCTGGTACCTAAAACTCCTCATGCAAGGATGCTACTATATAGTACTTGCTTTCCTCTGGTATGTTCTTCTAGTAATCCAAGACGTTGTGCCAAAAAACTTGTTGGCACAACTCTCTCATGTGAGCCATCACCCTCCTCCCCTCATCATTCATGATTATGGCTCCTGACCTATCATCTACAAGGTAGGCATACCCCTTTGGGGTATGCCTGAGATGGGTCCTCTCCCACCTACGACCATGCTCCTGGGCATATCCAAGAGACCCTTATACATCTGGTGTACCTTCCGAGATAGTATCTATCAGAGTAGCACCCATAGGGGTGCCACCTGTGAATGGATGATGAGCAAAAGCCGGAGTAAGTGGAGTAGACGTCCCCACAGGTGTGACAAATCCCAGGGGTGACGCAACTCTAGCAGAACAACAAGACGGAGACACCGCATCCGTACCTACATCAACCACCTGAGCCACGCTCTCTTGAACTGCCACAAGAGCGAGGAGTAGCACCTGTATCCTGAGCTAACCGCGGGCTCACTGCATCATCCGGATCTCTACAGCATCCCCCTAAACCACTCCCTCTGTCTGGCCCAAGTCTGGAGCATCGACCTCGTCTACTAGAAACTGAAGCATTAGAGTGCATCAAAGTAAATCTAATAGAGTGGCCTGACGGTGTCCGAGACAGCTCCCGCCATATCTCTGAATCTCACCATCTGATCTGGAGACATACGCGTGAAGATCTCTTGCAGCTCCTCGTCGCTCATCCCTCGAGTCATCGTGATGATCTAAATATCCACAAAGGTCGCCTGCACAGACAAAAAATGATGTTAGCATAATCAATATAAATCATACAAAGCATGGTAATATAAATCTTTAAAAAATGATATTACTTAAAATGCATATCTTATGTACCCTTATAAGCGATTCATCAACGAATTGAGTACGTGGATACTCCAAGTATGAAATACCCTATGGTCCCATGTCAATCTCTTGACACAACTCCGCATAACACTGGAAGGTCGATAGACATGTCACCACAAAAGGATAAGTCCACCTCATTCTCAAAGAATTCTTGGACTCCTGTATTTCCATCATTGTTACCCAATACTGGCTCCTCTACATGCTTCAAGCTTTCGATGGCCTCCACCCCTTGCAATATTGACCCCTCTATTTGCATATTTTCCTCATCTATGCTCGGAACATCGCTTTGATCATATATTCTCGCACTTCGGGGAGCTGAAGGTATAACATACTACCATCGAGGTTGTCGAGGGTTTGGATAGAAAATTACATGTTCACAATCACGTACAAGAGAGATTTAACTATTGTGGCATGTACCATGTCGTAATATAATTAAAAAACACATGAGTTCATGCATCTATTCACAATGGGCCGGCAACACAAACGTGTCGCGTAAATCCATCCATTTCTTTTTCGGAATCTATTTCAAGAAATCCAGATGGATCTCGTCAAACTGTTGCTTCAGCTCCTTCAAGTACCACTTTGAACCACTGCACATCGAATAGAATCATGGAGAAGCTACGGTAATCCACTGTGACAATACTTTGCAAGTTCCCAAGATACTCCATCTCATCTATAACCGTATTTGGATCCATTGCTCGTCGTCAGATCTCTTGCTCGAACCTTGCCATGATACCACAATTTGTTGTGCAGCGCATTTTGTCAATACGCTCCACGCGGAAATGCCGTCTGCGTGACCGCGCTACACTATATATTTTGTACTGTATATTGAAATACTCAATTAGTTGTCGCATATAAAATATAGATACGACAAATCCTAAACACGTCATCACCTTTGGACTACATCCCCTCGAGATTTCCCACTCCTAGATTGAGACCTCCGCCCCTTCATGAGACGCTGCGGTCAAAGCTCCATGCAACCATCGCGTTCACATAAACCGTGGCATCTCCTCCATGCCCTCGGAATATCGAATCGGTCGATGGCACGTACTATGTCAAAATTCAGATTGCACTTCCTTCCGATCTTTCCTAGCTTGTTGGTACCTAGCGAGCCACGTCTCCATAGAGGCATGGTCAATATACAAAAGCGATTCACTTTCTCCTCCATTGCAGCAGCCATTCTTTTTTCTATCCCATTTTCAACCACCACATCTCCGATTAGTCTATCATCGTCCTTTAGCAACCATAGCATATTGTTGTCTGAATCCACCGTTGGTAGCCATTGTGAGATATGCACTAGCGCCTCAGACACCAACCAACCTTTAGCCATGCTACCTTCTAGCCGAGCTCATTGTCACACAAAGCCTTTCAGGGTTTTCATGAAGCACTCCAAGAAGAACATCCATCGCGTATGGACAGGTCCAGCAATCTCCACTTCATCTAGAAAATGCACAAGAAGGTGGATTTGCATCGTGACCATGTTAGTAGGCAGGTATTTCTCAAAGAGACAGACGGTCTCCACTACTCCCTGCCTCATGGATTTAATAGAGGACATCTTAATCTCCTTCTGTGAGATCCATTGCACTAAAGTCGACAACTTGTCAATTCCCCCGTGTATTTCTGGAGTAAGGCATCAATCGCGATCAGTAGTACAAACTGCCATAAACGAGAAAGCATTATGAATAACAACTACACTCCAAATAGCAAAATACACAGGCCACTTACAATCCATTCGAAGTAAAAACCTGGCATATCTTGTGCCAATCATGGGATTTTAGCCCTGATAATTGGTCGTCTTTAGAAAACATAGACCTGAGAGAATGCATCATACCCGTCGGAGTGCGGATAGACTTGAATATTTGCTTCACAATGCACTCTTCTTTAGTGGACAAAACCCAAGGAGCGTGAGGTAGCTACAAGCGACCATTAGCACTCGACTGCGGCCAAAGCACCTCCATCTTGCCTACCTCCTTCAAATTCATTCGTGCCCATAGCAAGCTGCCCACATTCTTGAAAATATGCATGGGATCCAATAAGTGGTTGATCTATAAGTGGGTCCAATATGGCAACTCATAGAAAACTAAGAACCATCACATTCCATTTGCATATGACTCCATGTGGACCATTTTCAGCTCGTACCAGCTTTGGGCATTCATATGTGCTGGAGGTCGTCCAAGAAAACCTTCCCTGAGTTCATGATCCTCTAGCAAGAAAGTGGCGTGTCCTTGATATACCATCTTCTTCATGGTTCGTGACCTTCGGGAGTCTAACTGTGGCCTACACAATGGACATGCATGATAACATGAGGTAATCAGACCTATCCCAACACCTCTATCCAGTGAATACAAACTTGAACGAGCTATGATAGATATTACCAACAAGAATGGAAGCCTACTTACCAGAGCACTCTCCGAATCCCAAAAAGTCATGCATCGTCCACATGAGAATGGCTCGAATATTGGCGGACCGTGACCATCACGCTTGCTTATATCTTGCACCGTGACCCCCTCCTCCCACAAAATCTTAAGCTCATTGACTAATGGACAAAGATACACGTCCATATTTTTGACTTTGTAGCGGCCGGGAACAAGTAAGCTAAGGATGAGATGTCCTTTCTTCGTAGCAAGCCATGGAGGGATATTGTAGTTGACAAGGACTTTAGGCCACACACTGTAAGAAGTTGAGTGCAGACCAAATGGGTTCATGCCATCCATAGCAAGACCAAGCCAAAGATTCCTTGGCTCTCAGGCAAAGCCTGGGAAGGTAGAGTCAATGTGGCTTCATGCGCGTGAATCCGTTGATATTCGTTGAACTCCATCTATGGACCTATTCTGTGCATGCCATGTTGTCAAGCTCACCATACTGGACGTACGAAACATGTGGTTTATGCGGGGGATAAGCAAAAAGTATCTAAGAATTTTTTGAGGGATGGTTTGCTCTTGTAAGTCCTGTTGATACATGTGAGCACCACACTTTGGACATGTCTCCGTAGTCTCGTATTCTCCTCGAAACAATATGCAATCGTTGATACATGCATGGATGCTGTTGTAGTCCATGCCAAGCTTTCGTAAAACATGTCGTGTATTATCATGAGACTCAGGCATGGTATTTGCAAGTAGTAATATATGATACTTCAGTAACCTGAAAAAAAATCATAAAACACCTTGAAAAAGCACAAATGTTTTTAATGATAATTCCCAAAAGAAATCAACAAAGCGTACGTACAAGGTACCTGAACAACTCGGTCACACTTGCATCGCTCCACCCGTATTTTGCTTGCACACTTAAGAGTGCAAGCAGTGTCTTCAGGCGAGATACTCGACGCCCATCATATAATGGTATGGATGCTTCCTCTCTAATTAGTGGATCAGAAGTCTCAATATCCATGGGCATCAATGCATCCATCATTGCCTCCATCTCAGGCTCCAAGATTGTAGGTAAGTCTGGAAGGTTGCATATCTCCTCTGGTATTGATGGTATAGATTAGGTAGTACCTTCCAAGTGGTGGATTGGCTCAGGCACTCCATCCATCGCACGCCCACGAACTCTTCTAACTGGCCGCAATGGGTGCACTCCTCCTTGGGATGAGACATCACCTCCGTGGATAGAAAATTTACCAGCCACACCCAATTTTTTGTATATGGTATTCAATTAGCATGCGAATACAATGCATGATTGATATACACTTTTCTTACCGTTTGCTCAAAATCTAAGATTACCTGATCAATGATCTCAAATTGAAACTTGCCAAAGCATCGTAAGTGTTCTATACACAATCGACCTTTTTGTATAATTGCCAGCTTACATTGAGAGCAAGGACATGGGACATGCTGATTAACATATGCCTTGCGATCTTGAACATCACGACCTTCATTGTTTTCCATATTGTCTACGTTATGACAAACAATGTGTTTTTGTTATCATTCTTTTTTTCTTTCTTAAATTGTTTGAGAACGGATTTCTTCTCTTGTAACTCAGCAAAAATTAACGTATGTAAAGTCTCCACCCACTCACAAATTAACATATGTCGAAGTGTTTCCCCGTCTCGTGGTATTGCACTGGACCTCATTGGACCTCGCCACCACTCTCTCTTTGTTTTTTTATCCATTCATTCTCTCATCTCCTTTCATCTCTCTCTCTCTTTTTCTCTTTCTTTATTATGTTGTATGTTTATTCCCTCTCTCTCGTTCCTTCTTTCTTTTTCTCTTCCTCTCCCTCTCTCATTTCCTTTAACAAAATACATGTCTCTCTCTACTACCAATTTCCTTTAACAAAACATCTCTCTCTCTCAATAAACAAGAAAATAAGAAAAAACAACAACAATAACAACAACAACACCTACAACTACTACAACAACAACAACAAACAAGAAAATAAGAAAAAACTACTACTACTACCACTACTACAACAACAACAATAAACAAGAAAACTAAACAACAATAAACAAGAAAACAAAAAAAGTATTACTACAACAACAACAACAACAACAACAACAACAAAGAAGAAAACCACTACTACTACTATAACAACGACTACGACGACTACAACTACGACTATGACTATGACCATGACTACCACTACCACTACCACTATAATAAACAAGAAAACAAGGAAAAATAACAACAACAACTACTACTACTACAATAACAACAAACAAGAAAAGAAGAAAAAACTACTACTACAACAACAACAACAAACAAACAAGAAAACTAAACAACAATAAACAAGAAAAGAAAAAAAGCTACTACTACTACAAAAACAACAAACAAGAAAACTACTATTACTACTACTAGTACTACTACTACAATCAGACTACGACGACTACGACCACAACTATGCCTACCACAATAATTCCCTCTCTCTCTACCACTACCACTACCACTACCACTACCACTACCACTACCACTACAATAAACAAGAATAGAAGAAAAATCAACGACAATAACAACAACAACAACTACTACTACTACTACTACTACAACAATAAACAAGAAAATAAGAAAAACCTACTACTACTACCACTACAACAATAACAACAAACAAGAAAACTAAACAACAATAAACAAGAAAAGAAAAAAAACTACTACAACAACAACAATAACAACAACAAACAAGAAAACCACTACTACTACGACTACAACCACGACTACGACTACAACTACGACTACGACTACAACTACGACAAACCAGTACCACTACAATAAATAAGAAAAGAAGAAAAAACAACCACAACAACAACAACTACTACTACTACAATAACAACAAACAAGAAAAGAAGAAAAAACTACTACTACTACTACTACTACTACTACAACAACAACAAACAAGAAACCTAAACAACAATAGATAAGAAAAGAAAAAAAACTACTACTACTACAACAACAAACAAGAAAACTACTATTACTACTACTACAATCACGACTACGACAACTATGACCACGACTACGACTACCACAACTACAACAAACTAGAAGAGAAGAAATTAAACAACAACTACTGCTATCACTACCACTACCACTACTACTACTACGACTGAACATAATGATAATGCATTGTAATATGTTTAGACTTGTTATGTTGAACATAGTCTTTAGCAAACTAATAGCACTTTGGTTATCACATCAAAGTGGTGTGTTAGAGAGAGAAGGATGGCCAATACCTTATAGAACTTGTCGAAGCCATACTAACTCTCGAGCTGATAAATATGTAGCTACATATTCAACCTTTGTCGTGGAAACAACAACGCAACATTGTTTCTTACTAGTCAAAGAAATAAAACAACCATTGATAAAGAAACAATTTCCAATTGTAGAATGCATAGATAAGTGAGAGCTTGCCCAATCTGCATTTGTATAACCCAAAAGTTGAAGTGAATGCAGAGAATCAAAGTTTTGTTGGCACTGATAAACCAACCCAAAATCCTTAGTGCCTTTCAAATACTTCAAAACTCATTTAGTTACAATCCCATGTTTAAGACATGGAAAACTAAGATATTGTCCAATAAAATTTGCAGCAAAAAGAATGTTAGGTTGAGAATTTAAGCCAACAAATTGAAGACATCCAACAAGATTAGCATAAGATTGATGTAATGCTAATTGTCCATCATTTTGCAAAGGGTGAGAGTTTTTGGTAGAGCTCACAAGACAAGGAGCAGTAGCAGGATGTGCAGAATCCAAACCAAACTTCTGAATAATATCTTCAATGAAATTTGTTTGACATAGTAATAAAACATCCTTTTCTTGATAGCATTGAATCTAAATACCAATACATGAGTGTATGTCTCCAAGATCCTCCATGTCAAATGCAAAAGACAAAACCTTCTTTACTTGTTGAAGTTAAGATTGTTAGAAACAAGTATGGTATCATCCACATACAGAGCAAGAATAGCAAAACTATCATTGTAGTGCTTAACATATAAGTTAGGATCTAAATAACAAGAGATAAAACCTTGTTTCTTAAGGAAGAGATCAATCTTTTAATACCAAGCTCATGAAGATTTGTAAGAAAGAAATCAATCTTTTGATGCTAAGCTCGTGAAGATTGATTTGAGACCCGATGAAGTTTGCAAGCAAGATTTTCCTTATATTTGACTACACGTCCCTCTGGTTACTCCATGTTTATCTCTTCCTTTAAATCACCATTAAGAAAAGCAGTTCTTACTTCCATTTGGTGAACCTCCAAATCAAACTCAATAGCAAAAACTAACAAGACCCGAATACTAGTAATATGAACAACATGTGAGAAAGTTTCTTGATAATCAACTCCTAGAATTTGTGAGAAACCTTTGGCAACTAGCCTTGCATTGAATTTGTTAAATGTTCCATCTACTTTTATTTTAGTCTTATAAACCCATTTACATTTAATAGTAGTACGTCTAAGTGCTAACTCGGTTAGAACCCATGTACCTTTAGAGAGAAGAGATTCATACTCAGCTTCCATAGCCTCTTGCCATTGTTCCTTTTGTGGGAATGACATGGCATCACTATAAGAGATCCTATGTCTTCATTAGTATTGAGAGCTAGCATTCTCAAGAATATCAACATCATAAACATAACAGGTAGCATGCTCATGATCAATTTGAAGATCAATATAAAGATCGATGCCAAGGTCATCATTAGCAAAATAGGTGCAGGTTGTGAATCCTAATTTGAAGAGTCAATATTATCCCGTGAAGGAGGTCCATTATCATATTGAAAAAGAAAAGCAATGAGTAATGACTTTGTATCATCATCAACGTCCCCTAGGGTCATGTCCTCCCACCATCCTTCTGAGATCGTGTGCTGCCCATAAGTTGCTCATTGAAAATATCATCACGACTTATGATTATCTTCTTGGAGGATGGATCATAAAACTTGAATCCCTTAGAAAAATTTGAATATCCAATGAAAATAACTTTCAAACTAGGAGGATCAAGTTTTTTGCGAGTCTCTTTGGGTACATGAATATACGCAATACATCCAAAAGTTCAAAAATATAAAATAGAAGGAGTTTCATATGTCCAAGTACTAGTAATTGACATTTTACTAGAATGAGCAGTCGTAGGAAGATGATTTTGCACAAATACTACTGTTAAGATTGCTTCAGCTCAGAAACATTGAGGTAAGCTAGAATGAATGAGCATACATCGCATGGCATTGAGGATAGTCCTATTTTTACGTTCATTAACACCATTCTATTGAGAAGAGTAGGGAATATTATACTCATGATGAATACCCTGATTATTACAATAATCATCAAAATCATTTGAAATGTATTCTCCACCATTATCATTGCGAAGCTTCTTGATGCGACGACTAGTATGAAATTCTATAGCTTTTTGATATTGCTTAAAAGATAATAAAGCTTCTGATTTGTGTTGCAAGAGAAAAATATTGATGTATCTTGAGAAGTCATCAATAAAAGTCAAGAAATACCAATATTGAGATTTCGATGGAGGAAAGGGTCCACAAATATCAATGTGAATAAGATCAAGCAAATCTCTAGAATGAGTTGTGGTGGAAATGGAAAAGGGTTTGCAAAAATTCTTTCCAAGTGCACAATATTCATAAATACCCATGTAACGAATGAGCTTGGAATTCCATACCTTGAACAAGATCACACTGAGATAAAGATCAATAAGCATAGAAAAAACAGAGTGAACAAAGTGATGATGCCATATTTTGCTGTTAAGATCTCTAGGAGGGAGCTGTAACAACATTTACAACATCTTTTTTAAAAGAGAGCTAAAAAAAGATTACCATTTTGAGGAGTGATATCTATGGTTTTGGCTGTCTTTCTCATTGAGACACTTGGTATGGTCAAAATCAACAAAGAAACCAAGTTCCACAAGTCTTGCAACAACTGAAAGAAGATTCCATTGTAGATCTGGGACATGTAAAACTCCAAGTAGAATTCTTGTTGAAGAAAGAGTACCAAGATATAAATCACCCATACCTTTGATTTGATAGGTTGTAACATCAACAAGATAAACCAATTTCTTGACAGGAATAGAATGATAATTATGTAACCATTGGGACTGATATGTCATGTTTCCCATAGTAGCAGAATCAATAATAAAAAGAGATTCATCATGAACATGAAGTATCCTTTTCGGAGAGATATAACAACTCACACAATTTGATTCTTTAGTAGTGTTGATTCTTTAGTAGTGTTGTCATGTGTAGCAGCATATACTCTATTACGATCTGAATCAAAATGCCTCTTGAAACATAGATGGGTTGGATGATCACTCTTTTTGTAGTAGTCACAAGGAGAATAATCTCTGGATAAACATGGTTGTTTATTTGTAATACCATGTTCTTCATCATTTTGTTTTGTCTAGCAATCATCTATAGTTTGACCATTTCTATTGCAATAAGAATAATGTCTATTAGGAAATTCAAGGACAAGAGAAGCTCCTACCATGACAACTCCTACAAACACTATATTAAGGAATTTCTATGGACTTTGGGCCTCCCCAATACCTTTATTATTTAACCACATGGTCAAATCTTGTTGTCTTACTTAAAGGTGGAGTCTACCCTAAATACTATATAAGTTACCTTTCCAAATCCCACTTTCAAATATGGATCAAGATTTAGCCATATAGTCAAATGTATATCACTTATTTGAAATTGGAACTTAGAAATTTCCCAAATTCTCTAATATGGTGTTTACATGTAAAGCATGGAAAGGAACGCCTTTGAGCAAGTAAAGCTTAGTCGATTTATTTTGACTGTATCTTGTGAGGTCATTGTGTGTCATCGTGAATATTCAATCAAAGATACATAAGCTTGATCAAAATTGATCCCATCTTTGTTAGATAATATGGCTACAATATTATCATAAGTAGGATCCTTTACAGTGTCAAGAAGTTGTGTTACCAATTGCTTTCATGGAATGGCATCACTACTAGTAGCAAACTGATTGTGATAATGTTCTTGAATGATTTGATATGTGTTGTCATAGAAGTTCTAATGTTCTATTGTAACCTAGTGAGCCGAGTATGAAGATAACATATTTTTGTAATACATTTCTTCTCAAAATTTGCTATCAATTACTCCCATATAGCTTGTGAGGTTGAAAGATTACATATATCAAGCATAAGAGATTCTTAAAGAGCAGAAAGAATATACCAACGAGCTGCTTTGTCGCATCTAACCCACTCATTATAAACAGTTTGCCATTCTTCAAAGATAGGTCCTTCAGTTATTTACAAGGGTATTATCATGAGCCTGATCAATTAGTTGAGGTGGACATTCATAATTACCAAGAACAGGAGGAATAGAACATTGTCCAAAAGGAAATTTATTAACAATTATAGAATTTGACATATCTAGTTGAGAGAATACGTACAATATGAGATCACAAAATCTGCACACCATATACGAAATGATGACAAAAGTGTAGCACAACAAGTCATATGCAAAAGCTATAATGTAAAAAAATATGTTTGGTTCAAAAAGCATACTCCAACATAAAGTGACCTGAGATAGATGAAACGTGGGCAAGAATAAAGCAGCCATAAATAAACAAACTGTGTACAAGAATAAATTGGCCTAACATAAATGATAAATATAAACAATGATCAAAACTTTTATCACTTTACTTTTTGGCCAAAAATAGATGATAATGTGACTAATTTTGGTGGAAACTCAAAAGTGAGTAATTCTGACGGAACCTATGTGTCGTAGAAGTTTGCAGCATGAAAAGTTGTCCTGTTTGTTTTCCTGTTTCAAGTCTAGTTTACCTAAACTGACATAACTTTTGATGCATAACTCCAAATTGAGTAGGGATTTTCTAGGAAGAAAGCTTGTGAGTCCTAGCACATCACAAAAACTGGTTTTCTTGAGAAAGACATTTCCTAAGAGTTTTTCAAATAGAAACTTTTAGGGTGTCTGAGAAAGGCATATCTATAATTTAACATATTTGCAATCTAAATGATGATTGAGTGAACTTCTTCTATGCTTAAAATTCATATCATAAGATGCTCATAACATACAAAATACATCAAATTTAAGCATGAAAAGAACATGAATTAAGAATTGAAGAGATACTACATAGGTATACTTCCTGATTGTGTTCTTCAAGGAAGTAGTTGTAGTCGATCATGATAGCTCTAATACCATGTTGAGATGTAGAGAGAGAAGATATGTAGAGATGTGAGAGAGAGGAGACACACCATGTACACTTCCAAAGGTTATTTCATATTGATCACAATCTACATATATATAGGTGAGACCTAGTCTAGATAGGGTGAGCTACATATAGCTCCAACATCTTATCTGTCTAGCTAATTGCATGTCTCTCTACATGAAGGTCACTCGCTTGGTATAAATCACACGTAGATGTGCGTTCTCAAAAAGGGTGACAAGGTACACTTTTGCAACTTTCTAGATAGCCTTTACTGCAATCCCTTGCATGTAGAATTGATATTCATAAGAGTGAGGGATGTCCTTCACTAACCGTACAAAGGGCAATTTCTTGATCAGTAGATTCATGCTCTTCTTGTACTTGCAGATCTCCTTAAGAGCTACTTGGTGATAATTCTTCCTCTGGTTTAGCATTTACTCTAGGACTCATTCGACTGGACCTCACTATGCTTTCCGTCCTTGTGCTTGTTGGGCTTGGGGTTTTGGACCTCACTGTGGACCTCCTGGGGGTAAATTGGTTTTAGAGTGGGTAAAAGGGGTATTGGAGGAGGAGGAGGAAGTTGTTAGGCTCACTTTATTTTTAGCTTCACGGTATGGCATGGCACCCTTACCACCTATTGAGTGCCCCTCAATTGCATCTTCACTAGTCTCGAGCCATTGTATCCTGTCCTAGGGCCTATTGATGTTGTTGACAATGTTATCCTCCTCATCATTATTTCCACCTTCCTCATCCATAGAGGCATCACTATCATTGTTTTCTATCTCATTATTATCGTCTTCCATATCTTGGATACACTCATTCTGTGACAAGTAGAGGATCCCCTTAGAGCCATTGCACGTAATAATGTGCATCCCAATAATATGTGAGGCATGTCTCATGTCCTTCATCTTAAAGCTCTTCTTGAGTTGACCTTTCATGGCATCCAACTCATCATGAGCCCTCCCAGAAATCAACATATCATCCACATATAGAGGATCAAAATCATAAGGTTGCCATCATAAGCCTTCTTCATGTATAAATATGGATCCATATCACTATAGAAATATCCTTGTGAATGCATAAAGGCAGGGAAAAAACATAGACCAAAATCAAGAGATAGCTGACTGGAAGTTAGAGTTGGCCAAGCTACAAGAGATGTTGAGAAGGACAATGCGACCCCATATATAGTGTCTGCACCGTGGTGGGAACCATCTTCCATCCTATATTGATGGACTGTAGACCACCAGTGCCAGATATGGCTTTAGGTAGGGGAAGTAAAGGTCTAGGAGGGGGACCTGAACTAAGCACCACTAGCATGTTGGACTTGTGGACATCCATGGCATATTTCAACTCGTTGCCCTGAAAAGGAGCAAGCAAACAAGCTCAAGGCCAACTTGAGATGTCTAGAGTGTGGAGTTACATATTTGTATGCTGACTGACCTAGATGGAAACCCTCCATTAGTATAGTAATTGTGCCATTATTACTACTTGGACTCTTTAGCATTGAAGTTCATGATGATGAAGCCACGCCAATCCCACTAAATATCATGACCCGAGCTCAAACGAAGCAGGTTGGTATCTCATTACCTAGACCTAGCAACCTAGATGCAACATCTGATGGAAAGAGGAGCTAGAGGAGGAGAAGGAAGAGGATAGACACCAAGATAACACTCAAAACTAATAGTGGCACCACTTTGACTATAGGGAAACATGTTACGGATGAGGAGATAGAAACATTTGCCCCTAAGATAGTGGAAAAGGAAAGTGCCAAGGTTGGAGAATAACCCTACCCAAAACACCAATTAGAAGTCGTGGACAAAGTCAAAGAGTAGGTGAAAGAAGCTCAAGCGCACTTTTAGGATGTAGAGCTTGTCATCGGGGATGAGATTAATGAGCTCTCTAGCATGAGTCCACCAATATCCCCTACACATTTGAGATAAAGAGGCACATCAACACCCCATGTAGCACCACACGAGCAGATTTTAGATGCCACGAACAAACAAACTTGCCAATAGCATTGGTAGAAAGGCCTTGAGTTAGAGGAAAAGGAAAAGGTTGGCAATTTGCTCATGACATTGATATCAACTCCTGTAACCTTGTCGTTAGGAGAATTGCTTAGGAAAAATCCCATGTTATGGCAAGTGTTGAAGCAGTGGATAGAAAGACATAATGGACAGGGAGTGATCAACTTGTTGGACCATGATGCAAAGATGCATATACCAAGCTTAACTTTGAACCCATTGTTTGAATCTCTACAAGTGAATGCCTTTTGGGAGGGCACAAAAATGCACACAACCTTACCTGTTGTTGCATTATGTGATGCCACATGGAAAGGAATCATGGGCACACGAGCAGGAGTGTGTTTAGCCATGCAATTGTGCAAGCTTGGGGAAACCCACAAGTGGAAATTACACAATTAAGTGTTACACTAGTGAATGGAATGAAAGCTAGACCATTCAAAGTGCTAAAAGATTGGCCTCTAAAGTTAGCATGAATCCAATTCTTGGTTAACTTCATAGTCATGAAGGGAGTGGACTACGATATTTTGTTAGGTAGGGCATGGATGATAAATGCTTGAGTGATAGAGGATTGGGGTAATGGCCTGATATTCTTGGGAAATAGAAAAGAAGCTCTTTGAATAGAGGTGGATACTTGGAAAACCTTACTAGTTGACATTGACGCTATCTCTACAATACTAAAGGGTGATTCATAAGGAAAGTGCAAATATGGATCCTTAACTAAGTATATTATTTGCCCTAAGGATGAGTGTGATTGGACGCATGTCTTGGCAACCATCAACTTACCATTCTCAGACAATGAGGATGACTATAGGCAAGCTATAGAAGTAGCTAGTAAACCCAATCAACTCCATGAATCCCATGATTTCAAGTTTGCATTTCTTCTAATGGTTCTCTTAACCATGGCAAGTCCTCTCATACAACCATTGAAGGTTATGGTTGAAGCTTTGAAGCTATATGCTTCTTTCTTTAACTATAGAAACATGGAAAACAAGCTTTAACCTCATATTTTCTCTTCAATCTCTTCTGTTTGTGGTCTTGCATCTTGGTAATGATCATTAGAAGCTTCTACCATGAAGATTGACATCTATTTCTTGACATTTCATACTCTATGAGCCATATGCTTTCCCCTTTTATCTCTTAATTACATAAAGGGAAGACATAAATTCTTGATGAAAGCTTCAAAATATATGAAGCATTGATCAGTTTATTACTCCGGGATCATCCTATAGAGCAAGCTTACTTGAAGAGTACCCCACTAACATTATTCATCTTGAAGGCATTGTTTTTCCTTTCTTGAAGCTTGGCAAACCCTAGCTATGGAGAATTGTGGACAACAATGTTATTTGTTTTAAATGTCAGTGATTTATGGCTTAACTTCATTCAAAATGCTCCTAGGAAATCATCTACAACCTCCCTTCTACCCATTCAAGCCAACATTTAGCCCTTTTTTCCTATTCTTACACTTTATCTCTCTATTCTACAGTATAGACAAATTTAGTGAACACTAAAAAATTTTCAATAATGCTTCAAGATTGAGGGTTTTTACTTCTTTGAGATCATGTATCTCATTTATAATATGATCACTTTGAGAATCTTGCAAGGGTTTGTCACATTGGGGGATCAATTGGTATAAGAGCCTCATATGAGCTTTAATCATTGAAGGTTAAAGAGACTTGGATACATTTCAAGTTGAAGGATTAATCTATCTTTGGGACTCATTTAGTAAATCAAATGATTCTAAATCACTAGGAGAGATAAACCATTGGAGCTATGGAGCATATGAGTGCAAATGGGAGTTACTTACAACTGAAATTTGATTCATCAAGCTTCATTGGGTAGAAAAGGTACTTAATTCTTGATTTGGCTTAATCTCCTCATATTGTTGAGTTATCAATGGAGAGATTTAATAATTAATGATACATTGGATTGAACCCTCATTACTTGTGTGAATCATGCATTTCTTATCATTTCAGTAATTGATCAATTTATTGTGGTATTGCATTAAATCCCTTTTACTGAAGAGTCATTTATGATGGATTCTTTTCCTAAATAAAACATAAACCTTTTTTTTTTCAATTTGTAAATAACCCCTTTATATTATATCCTTCTATATGTAAGAACTATATAAAAATGTTATTTTAAAAATACTTTATTTTGAACCCTTGTGATGCACACATATATTCATGAGTAACTTACCTGAGCACTCTGCCATTCATGTCCCAGTCCATTAACACATTGACTTTGGCTCCCACCCAATCCCAATCCATCTCACACCTACTAACTCCCCTTCTACTATTGGCCCTTCTCACCCTATCTTTGCCACTAGATCAGTTCCAGACAAATGACATAGAGGACGATGGCGATATCAGTAATTGACTTCATGGATCTGAGTGCACTATATGTGCTAGTGTTAAAGGCAGTAGTAGTTAGTGACCTTTAAAGCCAAGAGCTTCTAGTAGCACATTAAAGAGTCAACATGTATAGAAGTAGTAAAGACTACCTAGCATAGCACATGGACAAAGAGAATGTCTTGGTGTAGGTAGCGGCCTATATAAAATAAGGGAGCATATCACTATTATTGTTGTTCGAGCATACACATAGCCATAGAGGTCAAGTATCAAAGGGTCCTCTTGCTCCATGCCATATCCCTTCCAAGTCTTTTCTCCTAGTCTTCCTTGACTAGCATCGTGAGTGCTCTCTAATAGCAATTTAAGCTTATATCGTACTATCCATAGTCATTACATTTGGTAGTAGTACTGTCTTGGTCTTGTATCCTTGTAGTTGTTTAGTACCTTTTGTTTCCAAAGATCTATGTTGTGACCATTTCGGTCCCTAAATTTTGTATTGATTCTTACTTTAACAATATATTTTGGATTGAGTCTTGAGTATCTTTGGTGTTTGATCTCTGTGCTGGGACTACTTAGGTGTGATGAATGCAAAAAATGATGCTAGTATCCATATGTGTCAGTTTTGAGTATGCCCATTGTGATTCCTGTAGCGGTTGTGCTTGGACACACTGATTACAATCTTCATAATTAGCTTGTGTGCCCTATAAATTGGGCTCCGTTTCCATTGTACCATATCATTTCTTGGATCACTAGTATCATTTCCTCTTTATAATATCAATAATTTTATCATGAAACTCACATTGCAATCCCAAGAAAATTCACAAGAGTAAATTCCGCACTACTATTGACAATACTCTCTTTAAGTATTTTCTTTTTATCTATTGCAATCTCTATATTATATTATAGCTTTTAACTTGGTTGTCTACCCTTTTTCTTTCCATCCTAATTCTTTTTTTGAGATACATCCTCCATTGCGTGCTCAAGAGTAGGCTAAACTAAATTTTTAGATTGCTCATGATTTCTGCATGTCACTCTTTTTGAAGTCCATGTAGTATCTTCATCTCTCCTTCTCTTATCCTCCATAATTACATCTATATTTTACAAGTTAGCCAAATAAGCATACACTGAGAAGGTGTCAATTGGTGAGTCCCATCCTATCATGTCACAAATGCTTGTACTTGTATTAGTTAAATTACTTCTTAATACTTTGCATTTCTTAACTACATGCATCACATGATAATATATCTCATCCATTTGACCAACCATAACATACCCAAGGACTTTTTCTATTTGCAATCCACATGTAGCTGCATGCACTACTATATGTATGCATTTTTAATAACCATATCATCCAATAAATTTTACATTTCTCCTTTCCCAAAATTCAAAGCAAGAGAAAGATATTTTTTTTGCATGAATTTTTCCATCCTTCCTAAATATTAAGTCCCTCTCCAATGCATCGCAATATATGTCACAATCACAGCTTTTATGCTAAGGACTATCACACCATATACAATGATGAATAAAGCCTTCTTAAGGAGGCTTAGGGGATGCAACCCCACCCCTTTTCATCCAACTTTGCAACCTTCAGTTCTAGTTCATGCATCCCCTTCACTAACGTAATATCCATGATATTATCTTTCACTATAGGTACAACCATAGGTATAGGTGGCTTAACTACATATTCTTTTGCCTTGCTACAAGAAGTAGGTAAAGTCCCAACATGAAATCTAGCCCTTATTCTTTGCTTCTTCATGAGTGCATTAATAGTATCTTTTGTATTATGCCAATTTGACTTAAGCCCTATTTCTATGATTTTATATTCCAAAAGATCTTCCAAACTCTTGAAGGTGGGATCCGCTTCCTATAAAAACATCTCAATCTTTTGTGCCTTTAGATCCTCTTTCTCTGCTACATTTTATTGATTATATTTTCTTTTAAATTCACATAGCACTTTAGTGGCCACAAGTCCTTTTTGGGCAATCAAATTAGCAGTGTCTATGTAAAACTCTTCTCTTAAAGACTTTTCAAATTCAACCTAGTTTGGATACTTCAAATACAATTCAGTAATGTGTGCTTTTAACTCATGCATAGTGAGCTATGAACAAAGTACTAGCATCATGCAAGTTGTGCAATCCCAAATAATTCCATTTTTGCTATCTAGAGATATAAGTGAGCCAAAATAGTATACCTTAACCACTACATATTCTAATTTTACAAAATTCTACATCTGTTATTACTATTGTGGCAATTTCTACTATGACTATTCATATTACAAGTCTAAATCGATTGCTTCATCTCACCTTTTGTTTCTGCAAAAGAACCTAAACTTGATGTATCACCCATCTTGCACCCTTTTGATGGCCTTCACGTCTGGTTCATGTTGGGGGGTAATAAGTCGAAGGCCTTAACCATAGGAGTTTAAGAGAGAGAAGGGTACAAAGAGTACAATTAAAAAAGCATAAGAAAAAGAAGGTTCAATCAATTTGAGAATCAAGAAACTCTTCAAGTTATCACAGAACTCTTTCATTCATATGATGCACAACAAAGCAATATCAATACATACACTCACTATATGAGCATAATACCTTGTGTTGAGATGATTGCCTAAAAGCTTTGAGACAATAACTTAGAGATGACCCTATTGTAGAATAATGCCTTGATATGCATATGTTTATGTAACCACAAAAGCTTCAAATCTCATCTGTAATCTAAGTAAAAATGTAATAGATAGTTGCTACCATCAATCAGGCATGGTACCAAGCAATGGTAAGCTCCAAACCCTAAGAAATCTCTATATGGGCATAATAATATGAATTTATCCATATTTTATTGCTATAAATAGTACTAGAAAACCTCTTTTAGGGTGCCTCAAAATAATTCAAAAGAGGGTTCTTCATATACTTCAAGGATACACTCACTACTATAGACAAGTATATGCATCTTGTATTGATCCCTATGTTCAAGGATTCATGCACTCATAATTCAAGATAGAAACATGTAGGATGAATATACTATCTTATCCCTATTTTCCATAGCTCATATAATCCACAAATCACTTCTTTTCTGCCTCCAATCAATGCCTTGAAAGTCTAGAAGTGTTCAACCCTATTTCTCTTTACCAAGGCCTTCAACTTACATGAGTTTTTAGTCCCCTTCTTCTCCACATTTTTTCCATGCATGGTCTTCCCTATTTGTGCCTATCCTTTATGCTAAAATGGTGTTTCCTTTTCTCCCTTTTTCCTCTCTTACCTACCCTATAAGAAAGTCTCATTAGTTCCCTGCTTATAGCCTACACATGATCACATGCCTTCTTACTCATAATCATAGACTTATTTAACTGGCCCTTGAGTTCAACCTCATTACCTACTATGACCAAAATGTGATTAAGCCACTACATCTAAACTTGCTAATGTCTCCAAATATCCTACAACCTATCTTGTCATGTCCTGCATAGAGTCTCCTGAAGACATGAAGTTATGAGATCTCATCTATCTTCATAATATGGATATAAAATTATATGACAATAAGACAAGATTGGAGAAGACATGCACAATAAAAGATTGATAAAATATCCTTCTATGCATGGATTAACACCCCTCCCATGGATGTATTTATAATTCTTATTCAGCCATTGTGCTAAAAAATAACATTGAAAAGTATCTCCTTTTTGGGCTTTTGCTTTTCTTATATGAATTTTATGTTTCTGATCCAATGTTTTCTAACTTATATCTAGCAAACCTAAACAAAGGTTTACAAAACAATATTCAAGCCTTCTAGGCCTTACAAAACAATAGTATCAAAATAGATAAATTAGATGTGTGTGTTTATAGCTTCCTTACGCTAGGAAGTGTTATATTATATTTAAATTTTAAGCATCAATATGTAATTTATAAATATATTTATTATGCATAACTCCATCTAATAATCTGGTGACCACAACATAAGGCACATTAGGATTTTCCATGTATCTACCAAGCATAATGCCACTAGTGTCACATGTGCACGTGCACTCATGCAATAAATCATGGATCATGCAATAAATAGATAAAATCCACAAGAAGAAATAAATTAGAAATTGTCTTACTTTCATAGTGAATTTTGATAGATTTCATAATTCCATAACATTTCTTGGAGATTAAAAAGCAACTTTTCTCAATAGGTAAAACAAACAAAAACCACACGGGTGATCATCCATGTGCTAATGTTGCCTAATGGAGTGAATATGCACCACTCCTATGAGAATAAGGTAACCATGGATTTTCATAAAACATTGCCTCATGTGCTGAATCTATGCTCATGGGAGACTAATGTGATTATGAGTTGTAGGCACTTATTAGATAGTTATAATTTTGAGTTAGAGCTAGCTTTTGAGTCCACTAAGGTTCTTCAATAGAATGATTTCTATACTTCACTAGATACCTATGATACGAATTTTTAGTTTCCTTAAAAGGTTTCAATATACTAATATAGAAAGAATTATGAATCTTCCAATGTGAAGAGGAATTCCCAATTTGAATGTCAACCTTGATCTAAGTTTATCTCTGGACGCTTCTCAATGTTTTTTCTTTATGGCCTCCTCTTTTTTTAGTGCAAAGCTAAACTAGATTATCTAAGGTATGTAAGATTGGTGTGCTTTATATAAATTATGTCCTAGACTTGGATTAATATGGATAATTCATGTAACACAATGAGTTTGCTCAATCTAAGAGATTTAAAAGAAACTACCTTAGTAGCTTGAAAAAGGGTAGGGCCATAAATGACATATTGTAAAGAATATGTAAGGTATTTACTACACAATGATGCTAATATCTAAAGGAGTGTAAGAAATATATAATCCTAATATTCTTTAGAAAAATGTTATAGTTATCAATAAAATTCAAATTCAACATCCATAAGTATCAATATGTAGGTGTGCATAATGCATGTATGATAAAAAGTATATGTAGAATTAAGGATGGTTAGCAACATGATATCCAATCTTAGATCTTATATTAATTTTGTCATATGAATGAAATATTGATCTCTCCTAGATGTCATTATTACACTAAGGGTTTTTTTAAGAGTTGAGTATAAAGTACAAAAGCTAATATATTAAAACATAATGTAATAATGCTAGTATTGTCTATTGTTTTTTGAAGAGAATAGGTGCATTACTATATATTGAGTAATAAATCTTACAACAAATATTTAAATTCTATTTATATTTACTAATATTATAGTTCCAAGCCCTATTATTGTGTGTAGTATTTTTTAAAAGGGTCAAAGTTAGTACAAGTAAAATAAATATAATTGTTATTATCACTATGGTATTTTGATCTAGTAGGTAAATATCTAATGAATACCAAAAATTTAAACAATAAATTTGGAAGTTAGAACCTATTTTTTTAGATTTGAAGTAGTGACCATTGAGGCACCTTTAGTCATCTAGGACAATTGTGAAGTCATTATTTATCCATGAGGATCCATTGGTAACTTTGCTTCATTTTCACTTGATCTCTCAATATCCTTAAACTTTCTTGTATTTTATGTCTAGAATTTTATAATCTACTTGAGGATTCATCAACACATATTTACTTTTTGATGATGATGCAACATCTTAGTACCTTTTTTTTTAAAGGAGCACAAACAATTGATTTCTACTCTAGTGTCTTGATTATTTACGATGGTCTCAAGATTTGACTTAATGTCTTGTTAATAGTGCACACCCATGATTATATAAATAAGGATGATAAGCTCTAGTTTATATAGACTTAGAGTTTTAAACCTTACACCTTAACAATAGAGAATATCCTTCTCCTTTCCATTTTTAAACAAAAATTAACAATGAAGTGTGTGATAGGGGAATGAGAGTCTATGTTGGTCAATCATTGACTAAAATATAGGTGGTCTTATGGTGATTAAGTTACACTAGTTATCGACCACTTGATATACTCCAAATTAACAAGAGTCCACGCATCTCAAATATGGAGGATAGGGGGGGGTAGAGTCAGCTACTTTGACCATGAATTAGGGATGAGCTATCATGTGTACAAAGCCTCAAAGAAATAGATGGCGACCATTGGTGAAAGAGGTAGAATTAATAAAAACAACTGCGGTGGCATCACAAGAACAATTTGTTCTTCATAGAGTGGTGACAGCGATGAAAGATATATTATAGAGTCATGGTAAATATTATCCATCTAGGCATTGTTTAACTTGATTGTGTTAACATATAGAAGGTGATTTTATAAGCAGTCTATGCATAAGACTTAACTTAAATACTCCTTTAATGTATGAAAGATGCATGGTTATGATTTAATAGCCATCCACCTCTCCAAAGGCCCCAAATATGTCACATGAAGGGCATATTAAAAATTGTAAGTGTCCACGGAATGACAATGTTCAAATTTTCCAATCCCAAAGGAAATATAGAATTTTGGAAAAAATGTTTTTGGGTGGCAAACTACTAATTTCAATCCAAAACAAATTCATAAAGCTCATCAATATTAATGTTAACTACTACCATAGTAGAAGCACATAAAATTATAGAAATCACTTATATAAATAATGTAAGGCTATTGATAACTTAAAACTATTAAGCTATAGGTTCAAGCTCTAAATGTAAGAAAACTTCCTTATATAAATGATATATGACTATTGATAACTTAAACTATTAACCTATAGGTTCAAGGTCTAAATGCTAGAAAACTTCCTTAGTCTATTTAAGTATATATGGACCATCACATGCATTGTACCATATTTTCTAGCACCAAGGAATCATTTGAGAAGTTAGGACTTAAGAGAATTGACAAGCCTATATCTCATCTTGATAGTGGAGACACTCACTACTAAGCTAGTTATACATTACACCACTCGATAGCTCCCATTCAATATGCTAGAGGCTAGGGGCCACTATCAATTCCCATAAGCATCTGCAATGTTATTGTTGATGTCAATTTTCCAACTTGATGAAAACATAGAATTAAGAAATTAACATAACTCAGTGTGCATAATTTGCCTTTTGATTCTAGTCCATTTGTATGCTTTCCAAACAAAAGAAAATCAACTGATAAAGTACAATGTAATTATCTATGTATTGGAAATTCTAGATTTTACCATTCCTTGGGAATATACAAATTCTATGCAAGCTTTAGGGTAAGGCCACAAAAAACCGTGCATTGTGTGCTCCCTCAATTCTCAAACATTCCATGAGATGTCTAGCATATTGAATCCAACAAAGGAAGATGAAAACAAAACTTAAGATAAAAGGATTCTATCAATTGTTGCCCACATGATTTTTTATGGGATCTTTGCGGTTGAAAGTAAGGTTTTGTGATACAAAAAGGAGTATCCTTGACACCACATTGGATTGGTGGTTTATGTATATAAAACCCCAGGGGGGGTCCACCTTTTAGAATATGTAAGATACCATGTGAGTTCAAAAGAAAAGGTATTATATTTAGTAAAATTTACAAAATTACATTTATGAAAGGGGTTTTAAAATTAAAATTTGAAAAAAAAAAATCATAAGTTTAGTAAAGTAAAAGTGGCAATTTTAAGGCCATATAGCATGTAAAGAAATTGTAAAGAAATGGTATTTCTTAATATCCTTTGAACACACACTATATAGATGATTTCTTATAGGTGGACCCTCTCGAGATAAAACTTGTTGTTTGCACAAGCTTAGTCTTTGTAGTTCCTACAGACTATAGCCATCTCTCTCTCTCTCTCTCTCTCTCTCTCTCTCTCTCTCTCTCTCTCTCTCTCTCTCTCTCTCTCTCTCTCTCTCTCTCTCTCTCTCTCTCTCTCTCTCTCTCTCTCTCTCTCTCTCTCTCTCTCTCTCTCTCTCTCTCTCCTTGTAGCATGGAAGCTTACGTTAGCCCCTCCACTTTTGTCTACTCACAACAATGTGCATCTACAGTGACTACCATGAAAGTTTTCACCTCTTCTTTCATCCATTATGAACCATTCTATAATCAAGCTTTTGTTACAAGCACAAGAAACAAAGCTAGACTATCAAGAACTATGTTAAGAAAGTAATTATGTTGTGAGCCATGTCTCCATGTTGGCGCAGGTAGATTGAAGGTCTTATATATAAATGAACAACAAGAAATTCTTGAGCAATTCATGCATCATCACACGTTTGCCAAGTTGAGAAATTCAAATATTGAAGTGAGTCTTGTCTTTGTTGTTCATAACACATTGAATCAACTCAAGGTACCCCACTTAGTAAAAGCGAGCTTTTTGTTAAGAGAAACTCTTTGATGATGACCTTGAATAATGGTGATAGAGCAACATCAATCAATCAAGAATCGCTACTATCTTGGGTGTTCATCAAAGAAATATAGCCGCAACAAGTAATTGATTGGATATGAAACATGCGAATGAAGTGTTGATACTTAGTGCTTGTTACAGACAATTGCCTCAAAATAGTAGTATAATAGGTCAAACTTTAGATTTGGTATATAATACCATATTAGAGAATTTGGGAATCTCCCAAGTTTCACTTTCAAATAAAGAGTAAAGATTTGGCAAAGTAGCTAAATCTTAACCCCATATTTGAGAGTGGAACTTGGGGGGATTGCTTTATAGTATCTAGTAAAAAATTCACCTTTGTAACATGTCCTCTTAGTATCATCCAGGACACGTCTTAGCAGTCCATCGAAAAGGATGTCTAGAAAGCTCCGCCCGGCACTCCCATGGAATGTTACGGGATTTGCGATCTAGGTCTTCCCGCGCCTGCCACGTAGCGGAAGTATCCTAGCCGTTCCCACTTAGGATCGACCGGAATTAGGGTTTTCCTGATTGGTCATTACCTAACAGCGACTAGTGTCGGACCCGAGAGAACTACTTTATGCAGAAACACCAGGTCCGAAGCGGATTCACGCTGCACTTGGTTCAAGGAGAATGGGAAACGAGAGGGATGCAAAGCTCAACCTCTCTGCCACAAGGCATAGTCCCATTCCGTTCCCCTAAAACAACATAAATCGGATAAGACATAACTCTAGGTCATTGCTTTCATTATTCGTTTTGACGATCATCCCGCTGTTCTTTGAGATTTTTGAGAAAAGCTTCCGGCTAACCGAGACCACCCAACCATAGGACGGACCCATGGCCCATCCTCCGCACTTTCCTCGGTTTGTTTTAGTTATGTAATTATCTAATACATTAATTTGACATGTAACAACCAGCTTCTTTAATTAATCCGTTAAGCACTCGTTCCTTCACGTAATCTTATCACGTGACATAGAAAAACAATATCAAAGAAGTTCTTTATTAACATATCATCATTTTTATCTTTGAAATACAAGGAGTTCCACCCATAGGCTTGTCCATAATCTGCCCGAAGGCTATCTAGTAATCCACAAGGATCACTATTCCAAGCTTCCGCCCGTAAACTAGTATGCGGGCCTCGAGATCCAATCCCGAGTCACATTAGCCTCTTGTGCAGGACCCGGAAGGCGAGGGATTTATGGCCAGAGCCCCCTGGCACCCAAGCGTCCTCCTGCTCCAAGTAGAGCTCAACGGAGAGACCTCTCGCGGCGGGTTCGGTCCACATTCCCGGTGCGGTCAACAACGCCCTTGGTTAGGGTCAGGCAGGCAGTCGGGGGTAACTGAAACTGCCTCTCCCTTCAGGCCTTCAACCTGAAGTATAGATATTCATTTAATTTGTAATTTATAAATCAAACAGTGCTCTAAAATCTCTAGCAAGCACAAACATTTCCATTAATCGACCTTGTTGTTTGGCAAACTGCTAAGGAATGATTCTTTCCTTTCGAATGCATCAGCACTCGTTCCAAGGTGTCTTGCAACTTGGCAAGATCCCTTATATTCTGGGTTAGGGCGTACCTTATTAACCCAACTTGGTCAACCCTAAAGTTCATTGGATACTTTAGATTCCGTTTTTTAACTTTTCTTATTTAGAAGGATATCAAAGAATACATCCTTTTGCAAGATAACTTGCGTAAGGATCCGCCATCCTTTTTTAGGGTATTTAACATTTCTTCTTGTGAATCAATCACAAGACTATATGACTTCGTACTTGCTGCGCAAGTCCTGCATCGTAATATACGATGAAATAATCCATTTTCGTTTCTTTAAGCTGATGTTTGTTGGACCTAGGGTCTCTTTTTAAGAACCTCAGGGACAAACCCTAGTTTTTTTACATTTTACGAATTTATTGACCCTACAATCAGGAAAGATAGTCAAGTGTTTAAGGTATAAACGTTTCTTGGCCTTTCAATCATTCCCAAGGCATATTTCACAGCATAGGTATTTCTAAGTTTACATTAATTTGGTTATCTTTTAGGAGGTAATATTGAGATCACCTCGACACGATTTGTTATCCTTGTGTAAATTGATTTTTCAGTCCTAAACTTTAATGCTTTGAGGTTAGTAAATTCAATTAATCCTCCTTTTTCCTTGCAAATGAAACTCATGCCAAATAACAATCTTTTCCTTGCTAAGATATGCAGTTAGCAATGATAACTTCCTAGAGTTCAAGCAACGTACGAATCTTTTCATGAATTTCATCTTCTATGATGATTCGTTGCAAAAAAAAGAATAGGGGTTAATGGTGCAAGATGCAGTTTTTTTTTCCTTCAAGATTTAACCGAAATATACTATTATAGTAAGTAGATAATCTTGCTCGTAATTCGTTTTAATGCATGATGCTATTCGAAGGAAACTATGTTCTATACAATATCATTTGTTCAATTAAACTAAACTCCTTCATCGTAAATAACTCGGAAAAATATATCTTATCCCTAACAATTCATCTTTGCATGATTGACTTAAAACCGATATAAAACCAAGAAGAAAAAAAAACCTGGTTTTGGGGTGAGATATCCACATGGATACCGGGAGATGACCCTCCCGCAGCTACTCCTTGGACTTTCTTAGGCGGCATCGCAGCTCGAACGTGAAGGCAGCTTTTACTCTTTCTTCCGGATTTCCACCGTCTCTCTTTCGAGGCAAGGAGCCGTTTAAATGGTTGATCACGAGAAGGAATAATAAGACCTTTAGGTTCTTAGCTTCTTCGGAGAGGGAAAGGTTTATAAAGCCTAAAAAGGCCCTATAAGGTATATATACGGCAAAAAAAAGTTGTGCGTGAGTGTGGCTTCACAACATACGCACCTTGAGAGATTTTTGGGCATGGGAGTGAAAGGACTTAGGGGTTTTCAAACCTAGGGGGGAAATTTTAAAGGGTAACATAAGGGATTATAGCACGGGGAGAAGGTGTGAAGAAAAAAGGGTACATGGAGGTAAGGGCTTAGGGGGTGTGTTAAAAGGAGTATGGGGGGTGGAAGGGAAAAAAGGATTATGAGGGGGGTGAAGGGTAAAAGGAATATGAGTACAGGAAGGGGGGTTGAGGTGGTCCCCTTTAGAAGGGAAATTCGTGGGGGTAGTCCTAAGCCACAGAAAAGGGGGCTTAGGAGGCCCAATTCTTGGAAGCTTCTTAGAAGCTTCCAAGCTTCTGAAAAACTATTGACGGCGGGCAGAATTTTGGGGATGGCGACGATGGGGTAGTCTGCAGAGGTGGCGGCGGCTCGGCTCTATCCTCCTCACCACACGACGTCAGGCGTCAGCATTCGAAGTAGGGCGACGGCGTATCTCCTTCCGTCCTTCCTCCCCTCTGAAACCCTGCGGCCCTTCCTCTTTAAATAGGGGAGGGGAGGGAATCCTCCCCCCCTTGATGTGTCCACCTGCATGGCGAGGGGCCTGAGCATGCTCCAGCGAGGAGCTTGCTGGCCCCTCTATCCCCCCTCTCCTGCTCCAACTCGATGCGTCGTCGCGAAGGCGAATTGTTTTTAAAATATATATATTTAATATATTACATTCTCTCCATCTTAGAGGAATCGAGATGTCCTCATCTCGAGATAAACTGGGGATATTGATGGTTGAGAGTGCCTTCATCTACCCAGGTGGCATCCTCTTCGGGATAATCTTTCCACTGGACGAGGCATTCTCTCAAGGTTCTGGATCTTAACTGTCTTTCCCTAACATCTAAGATCCTATCCGACCTTAGTTCAAGGACTCCTTGACTAGGCATTGCAATTTGTTGGTCATCAAGTACATGGTTAGGGTTGGGTACATATTTTTTCAATAGGCTGATATGGAATACATTGTGAACCTTTAGGTTCTCAGGGAGTTGCAATCTATAAGCATTGGGTCCTAGGCATTTGAGGATTTTGTACGGCCCACAATACCTTGGACTTAGCTTCTTGCAATCTCCTAGGGATAGAGAACTCTTTTTAGGGCGTACGCGAATGAAGACCATGTCTCCTTCTTCGAATACTCTTTCTTGATGCTTCAAATCTGCATATGCCTTTTGTCTATCCTTGGCCGCTTGTATGTCTTGTCTTATTGACTTTATTTGATCATCCATGTCTTCCAACATCTGCCTTGACGCTTCAACCCTTAGGGTTGGATCAGAAAAGTTTAGAGGACATCAACAATCATGACCATATAATGCTTGGAAAGGGGTCATCTGAATGCTTTGCTGGTAAGAAGCATTGTAGGCAAATTCTACCAAAGGCAAGTATTGAATCCACTTCTTGGGTTCTCGAGAGCAGTATGCCCTAAGCATATCCTCGATGACTTGATTTACTCGCTCTGTTTGGTCATCCATTTGGGGATGGTAGGCGGTGCTAAAACAGAGTTGAGTCCCAATAGCTTCAAAGATAGCTCTCCAGAAGTGTGATGTGAAGAGAGAATCTCGATCACTAATGATTCTTCTGGGTAAACCATGTAGCTTGAATATCTCCTTGATAAACAATCTTGCAATGTCGGAGGCTTTATAGTTTGTCTTTACTGGAATTAGGTGTGCAACCTTGGTAAGTATGTCAACCACAACCATGATGGAATTGTATCCTCCCTGGACTTGGGGTAAGCCTACAACAAAATCCATACTGATGAATTCCCATTTCATTCGGCGGATGTCAAGCGGTTGCAGTTTCCCTGGCATCATGACATGTTCGACTTTGATACGTTGGCAAGACAAACACTCAGTGATATATTTGAGAATGTCACCTTTGAGCCTCTCCCAATGGTAGCTCTTCCTAATTGCATTAAGAGTCTTAGCATAGCCAGGATATCCTGCGAAAGGGGAATCATGAGCTTTCCATATTATCTTCTGCTTAAGTGACTGGCTTGCTGGTATACATAGCCTTGTTCTGTAGTAGACAAGTCCATTATCAATGGAAAATTCCTGATACTTAGCTTGCAATTTTTGATTCTGCTCCTTGGTAGATATTTCCTTTAGCATTGTTTGGTAAGCCAAATCATGGCATGCTTCCTCTCTAGCTAATTCAAGTATAGGGTTGTTTGGCATAGATACTTTTGTAGCCAGAGATCTGGCCGTTGATGGATTCTACAAGATTAGGGAATTTAGGAATGCCTTGCGACTAAGTGCATCGGCAACTACATTCTCTTTCCCTGGTCAGTACTTGATTTCAAAGTCATATTCCTCCAATACTTCAATCCACCGACGTTGCCTCATGTTGAGCTCGTTCTGGGTAAAGATCCATTTGAGACTCTTATGATCGGTTACTAAAGTAAACTTGTTACCCAACAGGTAGTGTCTCCAAAGCTTTAGAGCATGGATGACAGCTAGTAATTCCAGATCATGCGTGGCATAATTCTTTTCATGACTCTTCAATTTCCTTGAAGAGTATGCTACTGGATGACCTTCCTGCATAAGTACACACCCCAAGGCAAGAATGCTAGCATCAGTTACTACCTCGAACTCTTTATTGAGGTCTGGAAGTTTTAGAATAGGTGTTGATACCAAACTTTGCTTCAATTTGTCGAAGCTATTCTGTTCGGGAGTTGACCATGTAATGGAAGTCTGCTTCTTTAGTAAATCCGTCAGAGGTGCTGCAATCAAAGCATAGTTTTTTATGAAGACCCTATGCCATCCTGTCGATCCAAGAAAGCTGCGTATTTCTTTGATAGATACTGGTGTTGGCCATTCAAGCACATCTCTGACCTTGGCTGGGTCTACTGATATTCCTTCTTATGATACTATGAATCCCAGATATTCAATCTGACGCTTGAAGAATGCACACTTTTTCATTTTTGCACACAGCTTATGTGACCTCATTGTCTCAAGGACTATCCGAAGTTGAGGTTCATGATCTTCTTCCTGTTTAGAATAGACTAAAGTGTCATCGAAGAAGACAAGCACGAAATCATCAAGATATGGCCTAAAAATATCCTGCATTAATCTATTGAAGGTAGCAGGTGCATTCGTAAGCCCGAATGACATAACTAGAAACTCAAAGTGCCCATATCTTGTATCGAAGGCCGTCTTTGGGATATCTTCTTCCTTGATCCTTATCTGATAGTAACCTGACCTAAGATCAATCTTGGAGAAGATCTTTGCACCCTGAAGACAATCAAGAAGCTCATCTATTCTAGGAATAGGATACTTGTTCTTGACTGTTGATTGATTCAACCCTCGGTAATCAATACATAGTCAAAGTGTCCCATCTTTGTTTTTCTGGAATAGTACTGGAGCTCCCCACAGTGAATTGCTAGGCCGGATGTAGCCCTGATCTAACAGTTGCTTGAGTTGTTCCTTTAGCTCAATTGCTTCTGGTATGGACATTCTATAAGGTCTCTTTGCAATTGGTGCAGCTCCAGGCACTAAACTAATCTCATGATCCACTTCTCTTTGAGGCAGAAGTTCGGTCAACTCTTCAGGGAATACGTCCGCGTATTCCTTTAGCCAAGAAGGTCCTTCATGAGACTCTTGCTTTTGATCTAACTTGTTGAGTTTGATCAAGTAAACGGGTAATCCTTTTTTGACTCCTTTTATGATCCGAGATACTTTGGCCAATTGGATTCTTGGCACTCCCGCTTCACCTTGAGTTGTGACTAATTCCCTTTTAGAGTTTCGAAAGGAAACTTGACCCTTTCCTCAGTGAATGTGGGCGTCGTTGGGCTTAAGCCAATCCATTCCAAGTAGACACTCATGGATACCTAAATTCATGACTCTAAATTTGACCGAAGTCTTCTTTCCTCCCAGAAAGAATTCCACCTTAGCAATTTGCCTAGTACAAGTTACCTCACGACCATTTGCCAATTCCACAAGCAGGGTAGGTGCTTCTACTGTGGCTATTCCTAATCTTTTTGCACATGTTGGTGAGATAAAGGAATGTGTACTGCCACAATCAATCAAGGTTTTGAAACGTTTACCTTGATAGTCCGACGGTGTCTGAATCATCGAGAACTGGCGATTCGGCCCTTTCTTGTGTAAAGCGGCATGGACTGTCGCTCTTTCGAATTCTACTTCCATGGTCGGATCTTCCTCTTCTTCTTCTTCGCATCTTTGCCTATTGGCAATGCAAGCGGTTCTTCCTCTTCCTCGGGTAGCGGCTCCTTGACCACGGCCTGTTCCTTGAAAAGGCGCTTGGCGATGTCCTCCACCAAGCTTGGGACATTGCCTCTTGAAGTGACCAGGTTCGTTGCAGTGGAAACAACGGAGGTTTCGACCATTGCTTTGAGTAGGAACAAAGTTGTTGACGTTATTCGTCCTTGCTTTCTTTCTTTGTCCCTGATTATGACCTTGAACTCTCTTCATTTGAGGTCTGAATGCTCCTCTGTTCGGGTCATTATAAGACCAAGTTTTGTTACCCCTTGGTCTAGCTTGCACCTCCTGAATTATAGGTGCCGCTCGAATGAGTGCATCTTGAAGATTTGATGGATGCATAGATTCGAGACGGGTATTTACTGGTGGATTTAAACCTGCACAAAATTTGGACACTTGCTATGTCATGTCCATCTGTGGCGCATACTTTAAAAGTGAGACGAATTTAGAGTAGTATGCGTCAAGAGTGAGTCCTAGCTGTTTTAGCTCGTAGAACTTGTTCATTTTCTGCGTGCGATATGCAGGTGGCAAGTATCTTCCCTGCACGGATTTCTTTAGCTTCTCCCAGGTAACGGATCCCTCTGCGATCCCTTGATCCCTGCAACATTGCTTTCACCAAAGTCTGGCTTCGCCGGTGAGCTTTAACTTGGCGAGCATAGCCTGATTGGTGGGTGCAGTACCGGCTGCTTCGAAGTAATCCTCCATGGATTCAATCCAAATTTCAGCATCAGCCTGGACGAATCTGCCTCTCCCGTCAAACTCGGGTGGCTTAATCTGCTTGAGGAGGAACTTCTTCTCCTGGATCACAGCAGTACTTGATGTAGGAGGCGAATTTGGAACCTGTACCTGGGGTTGTGCCTGAATAAAGGTTTTCTTAACGTTATTATACGATAATCGACGTTCGCTTATATTACATTTTTTAATTCAGCTACCTCGTAAACAATGTAGCTACGTAACTTTTTATCAACTCTTATGCACAGCCAGACATTGATAAAAAAAAATCTTTATTTGTATTTACATGGGCATAGCCCTTTTTGAATACAATGTTTCATGTGATGATAAGTCAATTGTTACATTTAGTTTGGGGAGAACAACGTTGTATTGCATTTATCTACAGGAACTGTGTAATAGTAGGGTTTTGGGTCATGGATCTTCAGGAATCGATAAGTCATTGGAAGTTCAAGATATCCTTTCTGTTGGAATCCATACTTCTCATGGCGGCCCAACATTTTAATCCTGTCGGCGGGGATTACATGGGTTACTTCCTCATATACATATGAGTTCATCTCAACCCTCCGACCTCGGATATGTAAAGTTGAATTTACGTGAGCTTCCACAAAAACGAACAGCTTCACGACTTTCAAGTCTTCCAACCACTTGATCCTCTTTAGGTTGGTCTGTAGATAAGCAAACCGGTGGGCGGCTATATAGTAGATTCCTGAAGCACCCGTCCATCTTTATTCCATGTATAAAGGTGATGGATTATAAATTTGCTCCAGGATGTTCATCATCCCAATTCTTTGTCTATAAAGCGGAGAATGCATTGCAGTCATAAACATGACCCGAAATACCAAAAACTTATTCCACGCTTCATAATTCTGCAAGACAGTGTTGAAGGTAAGGAAATGTTTAGACAGTAACAATTTCTTTCCTTCATTTTATTGAGATCTCATAAAAACAATTCCGTTGTTGGTCGGCTCTGATACCAACTGTAACGTGTCCTCTTAGTATCATCCAGGACACGTCTTAGCAGTCCATCGGAAAGGATGTCTAGAAAGCTCCGCCCGGCACTCCCATGGAATGTTACGGGATTTGTGATCTAGGTCTTCCCGCGTCTGCCACATAGCGGAAGTATCCTGGCCGTTCCCACTTAGGATCGATCGGAATTAGGGTTTTCCTGATTGGTCATTACCTAACAGCAACTAGCGTCGGACCCGAGCGAACTACTTTACGCAGAAACGCCAGGTCCGAAGCGGATTCACGCTGCACTTGGTTCAAGGAGAATGGGAAACGAGAGAGATGCAAAGCTCAACCTCTCTGCCACAATGCATAGTTCCATTCCGTTCCCCTAAAACAGCGTAAATCGGATAAGACATAACTCTAGGTCATCGCTTTCGTTATTTGTTTTGACGATCATCCCGCTATTCTTGGAGATTTTTGAGAAAAGTTCCCGGCTAACCGAGACCACCCAACCATAGGACTGACCCATGGCCCATCCTCCACACTTTCCTCGGTTTATTTTAGTTATGTAATTATCTAACACATTAATTTGACATGTAACAATCAGCTTCTTTAATTAATCCGTTAAGCATTGGTTCCTTCACATAATCTTATCACGTGACATAGAAAAACAATATCAAACAAGTTCTTTATTAACATATCATCATTTTTATCTTTGAAATACAAGGAGTTGCGCCCGTAGGCTTGTCCATAATCCGCCCGAAGGCTATCCAGTAATCCACAGGGATCACTATTCCAAGCTTCCGCCCGTAAACTAGTATGCGGGCCTCGAGATCCAATCCCGAGTCACGTTAGCCTCTTGTGCACGACCCGAAAGGTGAGGGATTTATGGCCAGAGCCCCCTGGCACCCAAGCGTCCTCCTGCTCCAAGTAGAGCTCAACGGAGAGACCTCTCGCGGCGGGTTCGGTCCACATTCCCGATGCGGTCAACAACGCCCTTGGTTAGGGTCAGGCAGGCAGTCGGGGGTAACTGAAACTGCCTCTCCCTTCAGGCCTTCAACCTGAAGTATAGATATTCATTTAATTTGTAATTTATAAATCAAACAGTGCTCTAAAATCTCTAGCAAGCACAAACATTTCCATTAATCGACCTTGTTGTTTGGCAAACTGCTAAGGAATGATTCTTTCCTTTCGAATGCATCAGCACTCGTTCCAAGGTGTCTTGCAACTTGGCAAGATCCCTTATATTCTGGGTTAGGGCGTACCTTATTAACCCAACTTGGTCAACCCTAAAGTTCATTGGATACTTTAGATTCCGTTTTTTAACTTTTCTTATTTAGAAGGATATCAAAGAATACATCCTTTTGCAAGATAACTTGCGTAAGGATCCGCCATCCTTTTTGAGGGTATTTAACATTTCTTCTTGTGAATCAATCACAAGACTATATGACTTCGTACTTGCTGCGCAAGTCCTGCATCGTAATATACGATGAAATAATCCATTTTCGTTTCTTTAAGCTGATGTTTGTTGGACCTAGGGTCTCTTTTTAAGAACCTCAGGGACAAACCCTAGTTTTTTTACATTTTACGAATTTATTGACCCTACAATCAGGAAAGATAGTCAAGTGTTTAAGGTATAAACGTTTCTTGGCCTTTCAATCATTCCCAAGGCATATTTCGCAGCATAGGTATTTCTAAGTTTACATTAATTTGGTTATCTTTTAGGAGGTAATATTGAGATCACCTCGACACGATTTGTTATCCTTGTGTAAATTGATTTTTCAGTCCTAAACTTTAATGCTTTGAGGTTAGGTAAATTCAATTAATCCTCCTTTTTCCTTGCAAACGAAACTCATGCCAAATAACAATCTTTTCCTTGCTAAGATATGCAGTTAGCAATGATAACTTCCTAGAGTTCAAGCAACGTACGAATCTTTTCATGAATTTCATCTTCTATGATGATTCGTTGCAAAAAAAAGAATAGGGGTTAATGGTGCAAGATGCAGTTTTTTTTTTTCCTTCAAGATTTAACCGAAATATACTATTATAGTAAGTAGATAATCTTGCTCGTAATTCGTTTTAATGCATGATGCTATTCGAAGGAAACTATGTTCTATACAATATCATTTGTTCAATTAAACTAAACTCCTTCATCGTAAATAACTCGGAAAAATATATCTTAATTCTAGCAATTCATCTTTACATGATTGACTTAAAACCGATATAAAACCAAGAAGAAAAAAACCTGGTTTTGGGGTGAGATATCCACATGGATACCGGGAGATGACCCTCCCCCAGCTACTCCTTGGACTTTCTTAGGCGGCATCGTAGTTCGAACATGAAGGCAGCTTTTACTCTTTCTTCCGGATTTCCACCGTCTCTCTTTCGAGGCAAGGAGCCGTTTAAATGGTTGATCACGAGAAGGAATAATAAGACCTTTAGGTTCTTAGCTTCTTCGGAGAGGGAAAGTTTATAAAGCCTAAAAAGGCCCTATGGGGTATATACACGGTAAAAAAAAGTTGTGCGTGAGTGTGGCTTTGCAACATACGCACCTTGAGAGATTTTTGGGCATGGGAGTGAAAGGACTTAGGGGTTTTCAAACCTAGGGGGAAATTTTTGAAGGGTAACACAAGGGATTATAGCACGGGGAGAAGGTGTGAAGAAAAAAGGGTACACGGGGGTAAGGGCTTAGGGGGTGTGTTAAAAGGAGTATGGGGGATGGAAGGGAAAAAAGGATTATGAGGGGGGGTGAAGGGTAAAAGGAATATGAGTACAGGAAGGGGGGTTGAGGTGGTCCCCTTTAGAAGGGAAATTCGTGGGGGTAGTCCTAAGCCACAGAAAAGGCGGCTTAGGAGGCCCAATCCTTGGAAGCTTCCAAGCTTCTCAAAAACTGTTGACGGCAGGCAGAATTTTGGGGATGGCGACGACAGGGTAGTCTGTAGAGGTGGCGGCGGCTCGGCTCTATCCTCCTCACCACACGACATCAGGCGGCAGCATTCGAAGCAGGGCGGCGGCGTATCTCCTTCCGTCCTTCCTCCCCTCTGAAACCCTATGGCCCTTCCTCTTTAAATAGGGGAGGGGAGGGAATCCTCCCCCCCTTGATGTGTCCACCTGCATTGCGAGGGGCCTGAGCAAGCTCCAGCGAGGAGCTTCCTGGCCCCTCTATCCCCCCTCTCCCGCTCCAGCTCAATGCACCGCCGCGAAGGCGAACTTTTTTTAAAATATATATATTTAATATATTACAACCTTCAAGTAAGGGGGCAAGATTTGACCATGTATCCAAATATTAATCACACTAGGAATTCCCAAAATTTATGAAATTTTTCCAATTCATGAATATATGGTTATATACCTTCTCATAATTGAAGATGAGAGTTTCACCTAGCAAAAAGGACATATGTAAGCAAAGAATTAAGGCAAAATGTGTTTTCAAATATCCCATATATCTTCTCAGTGAATCTTAGGTAACATGTTATTCTAGTACAGAATTTTGTAGTAGACTCCCTTATCCGAACCTTATAAGCAAGAGAACATGAATTATAATACAACACACTAAAAATAGAAAGTAGTAAGAAAAATAAAAGAATTTGCTACTGATTCATATAAAGTATAGCATAAAGTATAAAGTGCTATCACAACAACTAGATCTTGCAACCATGCATCTTTTGACCATGACCTATGGAGTGCTTCTTTGCTTTGACACAAAAAAGCTATGACAAAGTGGCTGAATCAATGTTGTCACATGCATCTTTGTCCACCCTAGAAGTCGTATCCTCCACAAACATATCCCCCTTTACACTTGTGGCCTTAACAATATACCCCATAGTAGTCTCCCCCTTATTGGCATCTACCATGCTCCTCATCTTCTTGGGTTTATCATCCTTCCTGCAAGCCTTTCTTCTACGTCCATGCTTTGTATCATCCTCCCTTTTCTTCATGTTCTCTACATACACCCCCTTCTCACAACAACCTTAACATCACAAGCCCTAGCATCACTATGGTTTATATCAATAGCACATACATTAGTAGCCTTGGTAGTAGCAACCTTTGCATCAACTACCTTAGGATTAGCAACATTAGCCTCATCATCAAGCATTACCTCATTAGCAGTAGTTTCCTTAGCCTTGTCACCTACACTTAGTAACTCTTCATTCAACTCTATGGTCAAGGAGACTGTCTCTCCCAGTTTTTCTTTATGTCTTATTATGTCCTATATATTAGTCTTAGCATCTCCTTGTTAGCACTCCAATCTGTCCTCCAAATTAGCAATGTTTGAGGTATCCACCACATAGTCTATATTCTCCATCCTTGTCTCACTCCCTTTTTCATCCACGGTGCTAGCACCCAAGTCCTACAAGACATCATGTACATCCTTGTAAGCATCATCCTATCCACACATACTACTAGCAATTGACTTGATAGAACCATGGCATTCCTTCACTCCCTTTCCAAACATGTTTTGTTTGATAGCCTCAATAGCACTTTCTATAACCACACACTACAAGGATATAGGAGAATAGCAATGGCCATTTCCAACGCAAATTAGCAACATCGCTATTTGCATCGTAAATGTGACGCAAATAGCAACGGTGCTCAAACAAAAAAAAGTGGGCCAAAACCCGAGCGCAGCATTTTGTGCAAAAGAGTGAAAGAGGGAGCGAAAGAGAGAGTAAACTGCATCGTGCATTTGAGAGGGAGAGGGAGAGAAAGAGAGAAAGAGAGAAAGAGGGAGAAGGGGAGCTTCTCACTGCTGCTACCATTGTTTGCGAAGAAGAGGAGGAAGTGCACGAAGGGCGAAGATGAGTTGCCGAATCCATCATTGGGCCTTTGCGATGAGTGCATTGCTCCCTTTGGGTTTGTTTTTATTTTTTCTCCTTTTCTTTTTCTTGTTTTTGTTAAAAATGATGTGTACTAAGAGAGAAAGAGAGGAAATGAGAGAGGGAGAGGAAGAGAGAAAGAAAGAAGGAATGAGAGAGAGAGGGAATAAACATGAAACATAATAAAGAAAGAGAGAAAGAGGGAGGGAGGGAGGGAGAGAGGAGAATGAATGGATAAAAAACAAAGAGAGGGTAAGATCTTGTTCTTTAATTTCTTCTTTTCTTGTTTGTGGCAGTGGCAGCGGCAGCGACAACGACGACAACGACGGTGGTGGTGGTAGTGGTAGTTCTTTAATTTCTTCTATTCTTGTTTTTTTTTGTAGTAATAGTAGAGAGAGAGAGAGAGAGGTGGTGGTAATACTAGTATATATCTATATATATATACACACACACACACATATATATATATATAGTTAAGGGTGTACCTTAGGTGTGTTCAACGCTTCAGAAAGGCGCGGAAGGCTTATGTATCCAAGACCAATAAGCAAAAGAGAGATTGGACTTGGAGGTGAATGGATGGTTTTATTGACATGCTTTGCGCTGCCTCCTCCTATGCTCTACATATCGAGCCACACACAAAGGAAAAAAGGTGGCGAGGTCCAGTGCAATACCACAGGACGGGAAACACTCCGATATAGGGTAGCTACTCCCTCGTCCCTATACATAGCATATTAGACTTTACATACTGTAGGCCCACCATCCGTAGGTGGGTGGAGACTTTACATGCGTTAACTTTGTTGAGTGACAAGAGAAGAAATCCATTCTCAAACAATTTAAGAACGAAAAAAAAAATGATAACAAAAGCAAATTGTTTGTCGTAACGTAGACCAAATGGAAAATGATGAAGGCCGTATATTCAAGATTATGAGGCATATCTTAATTAGCATGTCCCATGTCCTTGCTCTCAATGTAAGCTAGCAATTAGACGAAAGCGTCGATTGTCTATGGAACACACACGATGCTTCGATGAGTTTTAATCAGAGATCATTGATCAGGTGATCTCAAATTTTAAGCAATTGATAAGAAAAGTGTATACTAATCATGCATTGTATTCGCAAACTAATTGAATATCATATATAAAAACATTGGATGTGGCCGTAAAAGTTATTACATGGAGGTGATATCTCATCCCAAGGAGGAGTGCACCCTTTGCGGCCAATTAGAAGAGTTTATGGGCATGCAATGGATGGAGTGCCTAAGCCAATCCACCATTTGGAAGGTACTTCCCAATCTATACTGTTAATACCAGAGGAGATAGGCAGTCTTCCAGACTTTCCTACAAACTTGGAGCTTGAGATGGAGGCAATAAACGATGCATTGATGCCTATGGATGTCAAGATATCTGATCCGCTTAGAGAGGAAGTATCCATACAATTATATGATGAGTGCCGAGTATCTTGCATGAAGACACTGCTTGCGCTCCTAAGTGTGCAAGAAAAATACGGGTGGAGCGATGCGAGTGTGACCGAGTTGTTCAGGTACCTTCTGCATACACTTCGTTGACTTCTTTTCGGCACCATCATTAAAAGAAATTGTGCTTTTTCAAGGTGTTTTTTTTTTCAGGTTACTAAAGTATCATATATTACCACTTGCAAATACCATATCTGAGTCTTGTGATGATGAGCGACATGTTTTACGAAAGCTTGGCATAGACTATAATAGCATCCATGCATGTATCGACAATTGTGTACTGTTTTGAGGAGAATACGAGACTATGGAGACATGTTAGACTTCCGAAAGTCACGAACAATGAAGAAGATGGTATATCAAGGACACCCCTCTTTCTTCCCTGAGGGTCATGAACTAAGGGAAGGTTTTCTTGGATGACCTCCAGCACGAATGAACATCCAAAGCTCGTACGAGCTAAAAATGATCCACACGGAGTCACATCCAAAGGGAATGCAATGATTCTTAGTTTTCTACGAGTTACCATATTGGACCCACTTATAGATCAACCACTTGTTGGATCCCATGCATATTTTCAAGAATGTGGGTAACTTACTATGGGACCACATCATAGGAAAGCAAAACACTACAGGGGTACGAATGGATTTGAAGGAGGTAGACAATATGGAGGCACTTTGGCCACAGTTGAGTGCTGATGGTCGCTTGCAACTACCTCGCACTCCTTGGGTTTTGTCCACTAAAGAAGAGCACCTTGTGAAGTAAGTTCTCAAGTCTATCCGCACTTTGACGGGTATGATGCATTCTCTCAGGTCCGCATTTTCTAAAGACGACCAATTATCAAGGCTAAAATCCCATGATTGGCATAAGATATGTCAGATTTGTTCTACGAATGGATTGTAAGTGGCATGCGTATATTGCTATTTGGAGTATAGTTGTTGTTCGTAATGCTTCTTCATTTGTGGCAGTTTATACTACCGATCGCAATCGCATGATGCCTTACTCCAGAAATACACAGGACGATTTACAGGTTGTCAAATTTAGTACAATGGATCTCACAGAAGGAGATCAAGACATCCTCTATTGAATTCGCAAGGCGGGGAGCAGTGGAGACTGTTTATCTCTTTGAGAAATACCTACTTACCAACATGCTCATGATACAAACACACCTTTTGGTGCATCTTGTAGATGAAGTGGAGATTGCACCCTGAAAGGCTTTGTGTGACAACGAGCTCGGCCAGAAGGTAGTGTGGCTGAAGGTTGATTGGTATCTGAGGCGTTAGTGTATATTTTATAGTGGCTACCAATGGTGGATTCAGACAACAATATGCTATGGCCACTGAAGGACGATGATAGACTGATCGAAGATGTGGTGGTTGGAAATGGGGTGGAAAAAAGAATGGATGCTACAATGGAGGAGAAAGTGAATCATTTTTGTATATTGCACCATGCCTCCATGGAGGCGTGGCTCACTAGGTGTGAGCAAGCCAAGAAAGATCGGGAAGAAGCGCGATGTGAATTTTGACGTAGTATGTGCCATCGACCAATTCGATATCCCGAGGGCGTGAAAGAGATGCCGCAGTTTATGTCAATGCGATGGTTGCATGGAGCTTTGACCACAACATCCCACGAAGGGAGAAAGGTCTCAACTGAGGAGTGGGAATTCTCGAGGGGATGTAGTCCAAAGGTGACGACGTGTTTAGGATTTGTCGTATCTAGATTTTACATACGACAACTAATTGACTATTTCAATGTACAATACAAAATATATAGTGTAGTGTGGTCGCGCAAACGGCATTTCTGCATGGAGCGTGTATCGAGAAAATGCACTCCACAAGAGATTGTGGTATCATGGCAAAGTTTGAGCAAGAGAGTCGACGACGAGCAACGGATCCAAACACCGTTATAGATGAGATGGAGTATTTTGGGAACTTGCAAAGTATTATCACGGTGGATTACCGTAGCTTCTCCATGATCCTATTCGATGTGTAGTGGTTCAAAGTGGTACTTGAAGGAGCTCTTGAAGGAGCTGGGGCAATAGTTCGACGAGGTTCATCTGGATTTCTCAAAATAGATTCCGCAAAAAGATGGATGGATTTTTCAGATACATTTGTATTGCCGGCCCATTGTGAACTGGTGCATGAACTCATGTTTTTTAAAAATTTATTACAACATGGTACATGCTACATAAGTTAAATCTCTCTTGTACGTGATTTTGAACATGTAATTTCCTATCCAAACCCATGACAATGTCGATGGTGGTATGTTGTACCTTCAGCTCCTCAAAGTGCGAGAGTATATAATCAAAGAAATGTTCCCAGGAGGATAATATACAAATAGAGGGGTCGATATTGCAAGGGGTGGAGACCACCGAAAGCTTGGAGTATGTAGAGGAGCCAGAATCGGGTAACAATGATGGAAATACAAGAGTCCAAGAATTCTTTGAGAACGAGGTTGACTCATCCTTTTGTGGTGACCTGTCTATCGACCTTCTAGTGTATGCGGAGTTGTGTCAGGAGATTGACATGGGACCATAGGGTACTTCACACTTGGAGTATCGGCCTACTCAATTTGTTGATGAATCGCTTATAAGGGTACATAAGATATGCATTTTAAGTCAGATCATTTTTTAAAGATTTATATTATCATGATTTGCTTAATTTATATTGATTATGCTAACATCAATTTTTATATGTGTAGTTGACCTTTGTGGATGTTTGGATCCGCACAATGAGTTGAGAGATGAGTGACAAGGAGCTACAGAAGATCTTCACACGTATGTCTCTAGATTAGATGGCTCGATTCAGAGATATGGCAGACCAGGAGCTGTCTCGGATACCATTAGGCCAGTTTGTTAGATCTACTTTGGTGCGCTTTGATGCTTCAGTTTCTAGTAGACGAGGTCAACGCTCCAGACTTGAGCCCCGGACGGAGGGAGTGGTTCTGGGGGATGCTGCGGAGACGTGGAAACAGTGAGCCCATGGTCAGCTTGGGATACAGGTGATACTCCTCGCTCTCGTGCAGGTTCGAGAGAGCGTGGCTCAAGTGGTAGCTGTGGAGGTACCGATGAAGTGTCTTCTTCTCGTCGTTCTGCTGGACTTGCATCACCTATGGGATTTGTCACACCTATGGGGATGTCTACTCCAGTCACTCTGGCTTTTGGTCAGCCATCTGCAGGTGGCACCCCTATGGGTGTTACTCCGAGAGATACTATCTCCGTAGGTACACCGAATGTACAGGGGTCTCCTGGATATGCCCAGGAGTGTGATTGTAGGTGGGAGAGGACACTGAAAGGGATGCAGGAGACGCACGAGAGAAGAGCAAACACAATGTAGGTGTTGTCAACAATGTTATGACAGTCTTATTGCACTTTTATATATATATATGAATAAAGAATATGGGCGGTTACTATACACGAGCAGGCCCTGTGTAATAAGTGTCAGGAATCTCCGAGTCCAAGACATCCAGGAGGCAAGTAATCCTGCAGCTCCATACAACGGAGCAATCCAGTACAACTCATGAGTGCAAGGCTGTATATCATCATCATCAGAGTAGCATATAGTATCAACGTGGCGTATACAAAATGGAGAGCGTTCAAACTCTCCAGAGTCAATCACTGAAAGATGATCAACATCTTGGATACAAGTGGGACACAAGTCAGACGGGGTCTCAAGACAATATGCGGCCTCAACAAAGCGAAAGACTGACATACGACTGTAGAATCAGCCATAAAGCGCACTGAATGCGCATCAAGAGGTCTGAGAGGTGTCTACATATGATAAAAGACAACATGACGGCTGCATAGAACTTGATGGGCATCCAAATCCCAAAACCTGTAAGCCATAAAGTCACCATCACCATAACCAAGGAGAAGACAACTGTGTGACATAGGCTCATGTGGCATACTGATAGTGGCCTGGTAGCCAAATATTCTCAAGTGATCATGGGAGGGTCTCATACCACTCCATGACTCATGCAGTATAATATCGTCCAAAGTCAAGCACGGCATCCTGTTAACCAAGTAGACTGCCATCATAAGGGCCTCAGCCCAAAAGCCATAAGATAATCCAACTGTGGTAAGCATAGTAGCAACATTCGCCTGTAAGGTCAAGCACGTGCCATGAGCAATCCCATAATACCAGGGGCATAAGAAATCGATGCCATACTATTGACAAGAGATCCGTAAGCTGGGAGGGATAACATAGCTCTCATAATCCATCTGAAAGCACCTAGGTCTGCAACCAGTAGAATCCATAAACTTGTCAAGCATAGCTGCGGCATCCTCAATCCGTACCAAAGGGTAAGCCCAAACACGATGGGTAGCATGATCCATGAAGTTCACAAAATACAACGCTCCACCAAGTGACTGGGAAGGCATAGGTCCATATACTACAACATGGACTAGATCTAGAGGAGCATGTCTCACACGATCGCCATAAGCCAAAGAGGCTCTGCACGGACCATGAGTACAATGAGGGCAAGTAGCATAGGGAAGAGCAGGCAATAAGCCCATATCACATAAAGCATCCATCTCAATGTGTCGTACATGGCCTAAGCGACAATGCCATAACAATGCATGTGGTATCTGCGTAACTGCAACCATAGAATCTCCCACATGAGAGACATGCACTACATAATCACTGACATATTTAGCACCTATGTCCAATACCAAGCAACCACGATGGATTTTCCATGAAGTATCCCCAAGAGAGACATAATATCGTGCACCATGTAACTGACTGACAGAGATCAGGCTCTTACTGAGCGTAGATATATGCAAGACATCACAGAGCATGAGAGAATACCCATTTGGCTAAGCCAAGTGTATATCCCCTGTACCAATAACATGACAATCTTGCTCAAGGCCCAAAGAAATACATCCGTCAATCTCCTTGTAAGAAGAGAACCAAGCTCTATGCGGAGTAACATGACAAGATACCATACTGTCTAAAAGCCAATCAAAGGTATAGGTTGTATCCACTACAAGGATATGGAGGTATAGCAACGGCGCATTTCGATGCAAAATAGCAGTATCGCTATTAGCGTCGCAAATGTGATGCTAATAGCGATGCAAATAGCGACAGTACTCACACAAAAAAAACGCGGGCCGAAACCCGAGCTCGTTATTTTACGTGCATACACGAAAGAGAGAGCGAAAGGGAGAGTAAACATCTTGCATTTGAGAGGGAGAGGGAGATAAAGAGAGAAAGAGGGAGAAGGAATGCTTCTCATCGCCGCCACCACCATTCGCGAAGAAGAGGAGGAAGTGTAAAAAGGGTGAAGAGGAGCTGCCATCGCGAAGAGGAGCCGCCGAATCCTTCTTTGCCGGCGAAGAGGGCGAAGAGGGAGAGGGAGAGGGAGAGGGAGGGAGAGGAAAGAGAGGGAGAGGAAGAGAGGGAAACATTAAACATAATAGGGAAAGAGAAAAAGAGAGGGAGGAAGAGAGGAAATGAGAGAGGGAGAGGAAAGAGAGGGAGAGGAAGAGATGGAAACATTAAACATAATAGGGAAAGAGAAAAAGAGTGGGAGAGGAGATAAATGAAAAAACATTAAACATAATAGGGAAAGAGAGAAAGAGAGGGAGAGGAAATGAGGGAGGGAGAGGAAGAAAGAATGAGAGAGAGAGGGAGAAAACATTAAACATAATAGGAAAAGAGAGAAAGAGAGGGAGAGGGAGAGGGATGGAGAGAGAGAAGGAGGGAGAGATTGTTGTTTTCTTGTTTGTTGTTATTGTAGTAGTAGTAGTTTTTTTTCTTTTCTTGTTTATTGTTGTTTAGTTTTCTTGTTTTTTGTAGTAGTAGTAGTAGTAGTAGTAGTAGTTTTTTCTTCTTTTCTTGTTTATTGTTATTGTAGTAGTAGTAGTTATTGTTGTTGTTGTTTTTTTTGTTTTTTCTTCTTTTATTGTTTATTATAGTGGTAGTGGTAGTCATAGTCGTGGTAGTAGTAGTAGTAGTGGTTTTCTTATTTGTTGTTGTTGTTATTGTTGTTGTAGTAATAGTTTTTTTTTTGTTTTCTTGTTTATTGTTGTCTAGTTTTCTTATTTTTTGTTGTTGTTGTTGTAGTGGTAGTAGTAGCAGTTTTTTCTTCTTTTCTTGTTTATTATAGTGGTAGTGGTAGTCATAGTCGTAGTCGTGGTTATCGTCGTCGTCGTCGTCGTTATCATCGTCATCATAATCGTAGTCGTAGTCGTAGTCATAGTTGTAGTTGTAGTCGTAGGCATAATCGTAGTCGTAGTCGTAGTCGTGGTCGTGGTCGTAATCGTGGTTGTAGTAGTAGTAGTGGTTTTCTTATTTGTTATTGTTGTTATTGCTGTAGTTGTAGTAATAGTTTTTTTTGTTTTCTTGTTTATTATTGTCTAGTTTTCTTATTTGTTGTTGTTGTTGTTGTTGTTGTTGTTGTTGTAGTAATAGTAGTTTTTTTTCTTTTCTTGTTAGTAGTAGTAGTAGTAGTAGTAGTGGTGGTGGTGGTGGTGGTGGTGGTGGTTTTCTTGTTTGTTGTTGTTGTTATTATTATAGTTGTAGTAATAGTTTTTTTTGTTTTCTTGTTTATTGTTGTCTAGTTTTCTTATTTGTTGTTGTTATTGTAGTAGTGGTAGTAATAGTAGTTTTTCTTTTCTTTTCTTGTTTGTAGTAGTAGTAGTAGTAGTAGTAGTAGTAGCAGTAGCAGTAGCAGCAGCAGCAGCAGCAGCAGCAGCAGCAGCTGTTGTTGTTGTTGTTGTTGTTGTTGTTGTAGAAGAGAGAGATATATGTTTTGTTAAAGAAAATGAGAGAGCGGGAGGAAGAGAAAAAGGAAGAAGGAACGAGAGATAGGGAATAAACATACAACATAATAAAGAAAGAGAAAAAGAGAGAGAGATGGAAGGAGAGGAGATAATGAATGGATAAAAAACAAAGAGAGAGTGGTGACGAGGTTCGGTGAGGTCCGATGCAACACCACGAGACGGGAAACACTCCGACATACATTAATTTGTGGGTGGGTGGGTGGAGACTTTACACACGTTAATTTTTGCTGAGTTACAAGAGAAGAAATCCATTCTCAAACAATTTAAGAAAGAAAAAAAGAATAATAACAAAAATAAATTATTTATTGTAACGTAGAGAAAATGGAAAACGATGAAGGTCTTGATGTTCAAGATCACGAGGCATATCTTAATCAGCGTATCCCATGTCCTTGCTCTCAGTGTAAGCTGGCAATTAGACGAAAACATCGATTGTCTATAGAACACATACGATGCTTCAGCGAGTTTCAATCTAAGATCATTGATCAGGCGATCTTGGATTTTCAGCGAACGGTAAGAAAAGTTAATATCAATCATGCATTGTACTCGCAAGCTAATTGAATACCATATACAAAAAGATTGGGTGTGGCTGGCAAATTTTCTATCCATGGAGGTGACGTCTCGTCCCAAGGAGGAGTGCACGCTTTGCGGCCAATTAGAAGAGTTCATGGGCGTGTGATGGATGGAGTGCCTAAGCCAATCCACCACTTGGAAGGTACTATCCAATCTATACCGTCAATACCAGAGGATACATATAGCCTTCGAGACTTACCTACAATCTTGGCTGAGGTGGAGGCAATGATTGATGCATTGATTTCCATGGATGTCGAGACTTCTGATCCGCTTAGAGAGGAAGCATCCATACCATTATATGATGGGTGCCGAGTATCTCGCCTGAAGACACTGCTTGCACTCCTAAGTGTACAAGCAAAATATGGGTGGAGCGATGGGAGTGTGACCGAGTTGATCAAGTACCTTATACGTACGCTTCGTTGATTTCTTTTCGACGCTATCATTAAAAACATTTGTGCTTTTTCAAAGTGTTTTATGATTTTTTTCAGGTTACTGAAGTAACATATATTACCACTTGCAAATATCATGCATGAGTCTCGTGACGATGCACGACATGTTTTACGAAAGCTTGGCATGGACTACAACAGCATCCATGCATGTATCAACAATTGCATACTGTTTTGAGGAGTATACGAGACTATGGAGACATGTCCAAAGTGTGGTTCTCATAGGAATCGACAGGACTTGCAAGGGAAAACCATCCCTCAAAAAGTTCTTAGACGCTTTCTGCTTATCCCCCACATAAACCACATGTTTCGTACGTCCGGCATGGCGAGCTTAACAACATGGCATGTGCAGAATAGGTCCACAGATGGAGCTCAATGAATATCAGCGGATTCACGCGCATAGAGCCACATTGACTCTACCTTCCCCGGCTTTGCCCGAGAGCCAAGAAATCTTCGGCTCGGTCTTGCAATGGATGGCGTGAACCCATTCGGTCTGCGCTCAACTTCTTACAGTGTGTGGCCTATAGTCCTTGTCAACTACAATATCCCTCCATGGCTTTCTACAAAGAAAGGACATCTCATCCTTAGCTTACTCATCCCTGATCACTACAAAGTCAAAAATATGGACGTGTATCTTCATCCATTAGTCGATGAGCTTAAGATTTTGTGGGACGAGGGGGTCACTGTCCAAGATATAAGCAAGCACGATGGTCGACGGTCTGCCAATATTTGAGCCATTCTCATGTGGATGATGCATGACTTTTTGGGATTCAGAGAGAGTGCTCAGGTAAATAGGCTTCCATTCTCATTGGTAATATCTATCATAGCTCATTCAAGTTTGTATTCACTGGATAGAGGTGTTGGGACAGGTCTGGTTACCTCAGATTATCATGCATGTCCATTGTGCGGGCCACAATTAGACTCCCAAAGGTCACGAACCATGAAGAAGATGGTATATCAAGGACACGCCGCTTTCTTGCCAGAGGGTCATGTACTAAGGGAAGGTTTTCTTGGACAAACTCCAACACGTATGAATGCCCAAAGTTAGTACGAGCTGAAAATGGTCCACACGGAGTCACATCCAAACGGAATGCGATGGTTCTCAGTTTTCTACGAGTTGCCATACTGGACCCACTTACAGATTAACCACTTGTTGGATCCCATGTATATTTTCAAGAATGTGGGAAGCTTGCTATTGGACCACACCACAAGAAAGAGAGACACTATAGGGATACGAATGGATTTGAAGGAGGTAGGCAAGATGGAGGCACTTTGGCCGCAGTCGAGTGCTGATGGTTGCGTGCAGCTACCTCACGCTCCTTGGGTTTTGTCCACTAAAGAAGAGCGTATTGTGAAGCAAATAGTCAAGTCTATCTGCACTCCGATGGGTATGATGCATTCTCTCAAGTCTGCGTTTTTTAAAGACGACGAATTATCAGGGCTAAAATCCCATGATTGGCATAAGATATGTCAGGTTTGTACTACGAATGGATTGTAAGTGGCCTGGGTATTTTGCTATTTGGAGTGTTGTCATTGTTCATAATGCTTTCTCATTTGTGGCAGTTTGTACTACCGATCGCGATCGCAGGATGCCTTACTCCAGAAATACGCGGGGCCATTTACAAGTTGTCGACTTTAGTGCAGTGGATCTCACAGAAGGAGATTAAGACGTCCTCTATTGAATCCGCGAGGCGGGGATTAGTGGAGACGGTCTGTCTCTTTGAATTCTAGCTTACCTCAATGTTTCTGAGCTGAAGCAGTCTTAACAGTAATATTTGTGCAAAATCATCTTCCTACGACTGCTCATTCTAGCAAAATGTCAATTACTACTTGGATAGGTGAAACTCCTTCTATTTTATATTTTTGAACCTTTGGATGTATTGCTTATATTCATGTACCCAAAGAGACTTGCAAAAAACTTGATCCTCCTAGTTTGAAAGTTATTTTCATTTGATATTCAAATTTTTCTAAGGGATTCAAGTTTTATGATCCATCCTCCAAGAAGATAATCATAAGTCGTGATGATATTTTCAATGAGCAACTTATGGGCAGCACACGGTCTCAGAAGGATGGTGGGAGGACATGACCCTAGGGGACGTTGATGATACAAAGTCATTACTCATTGCTTTTCTTTTTCAATATGATGATAGACCTCCTTCACGGGATAATATTGATTCTTCAAATTAGGATTCACAACCTGCACCTATTTTGCTAATGATGACCTTGGCATCGATCTTTATATTGATCTTCAAATTGATAATGAGCATACTACCTGTTATGTTTATGATGTTGATATTCTTGAGAATGCTCTCAATATTCATGAAGACATAGGATCTCTTATAGTGATGCCATGTCATTCCCACAAAAGGAACAATGGCAAGAGGCTATGGAAGCTGAGTATGAATCTCTTCTCTCTAAAGGTACATGGGTTCTAACCGAGTTACCACTTGGACGTACCACTATTAAATGTAAATGGGTTTATAAGACTAAAATCAAAGTAGATGGAACATTTAACAAATTCAATGCAAGGCTAGTTGCCAAAGGTTTCTCACAAATTCTAGGAGTTGATTATCAAGAAACTTTCTCGCATGTTGTTCATATTACACTATTTCGGTCTTGTTAGTTTTTGCTATTGAGTTTGATTTGGAGGTTCACCAAATGGAAGTAAGAACTGCTTTTCTTAATGGAAGAGCTAAACATGGAGTAACCAGAGGGATGTGTAGTCAAATATAAGGAAAATCTTGCTTGCAAACTTCATCGGGTCTCAAACCAATCTTCATGAGCTTGGCATCAAAAGATTGATTTCTTCCTTACAAATCTTCATGAGCTTGGTATTAAAAGATTGATCTCTTCCTTAAGAAACAAGGTTTTATCTCTTGTTATTTAGATCCTAACTTATATGTCAAGCATTGCAATGATAGTTTTGTTAATGACTACAGATATATTCACCAAAGGACTCAATAAAGTATGCTTCACTCTACTACACCCTCAACTTTTAGTTGTCTCAACTTCAATCTTTGGGAATTAATATACTATGACATTGTAGTGCCATTGTACATACTCCTTATAGGCACACTCCACACATGCACATATACCTTAGACCTCTTAGTCATCTTTGTACATACGTATTCAATTTCACTTCACATGCATGGACTCACTTTAGATGCACACAATAATCCTTATTGATCATGTTTGTACATTTATATATAGGAGCTTGGGTTTTTCCCTTGTGCTCCCCACAATGGTTTTTACATCCGCAACTAGAGACCTCTGTTTGAGTGGGGGTGTTGGAGCTATATATAGCTCACCCTATCTAGACTAGGTCTCACCTATATATATGTAGATTGTGATCAATATGTAATAGTCTTTGGGAGTGTACATAGTGTGTCTCTTCTCTCTCTCACATCTCTACATATCTTCTCTCTCTACATCTCAACATGAGAGGGGAGAGAGATAAGAGCTACCCAAGGGCTTAGAGTTTTTGTAACACACTACAATGCAATGTACTTCGTGAACTTTAACATGTAATAAAAAACCTTTATTTTTTATTGTACCTCGGGTGTCTCAAATTGTATTTGTGCATGACAATGAATTATTAAATTTGCAACATCAATTGAAAACTTGACGATTAAGTAGAAATAGAATTTGATTATCAAAGCAATAATATAGTTAACCTTGCTTTACCGAATGACGAGTTAGCATATGTCATACAAGCGACGAAGTGTAGAAAAAATTTTAAAAATGTATCAGTCAAAAATTTACGGTTTGACATGTCAAAGTACTTAGTTAAGGCTCAAAAAGGCCAAAAATGCCAAAAATGATTATTTAAGCAATGCAAAATGCACTAGATGCTACGGTATGTGAATGGGAAGGATAACTAGATTGCTCAAATTACTTTTTTTTTGGGCATTTTTGGCTTTTTGAGCCAAAAATAAGCACTTTGGCATGTCAAACTACAAATTATTTACCAATAAATTTTTTATTTTATTTTTCGTATTTGTCACACTTTGAAAATATTACACTAGTATCATGTAACGTTGGCTCGTAAATACTTCAATCTTATCACAATTGAATGCTAACAAATAGAAAATATGCTCGAGAGAGAGAGAGATCGCAAGAAAAATATATTTATATTATAGTGCAATGGAAAAATGACTTTTTCTTTACAAGGCTATGCTTAGAATCTTAAGGCTCAATACAAGTTTTATGCCATTTTCAAGTGCTTGATTTTCTCATGGGCTTGCTTCCATCTCTTCTTGGCCTCTAGTAGCAACCCTATCTTGATGCGCTTTTGTATGGCAGCTCGCTGGCTTCTATGGCTTTGCCAATTCCCACAACTTGTAGTATCCTTACATGTAAGCATGTACCAAAAATGTGCTTCATCGACTCCTTTTTAACAAGAATTATCTTGTGCACATTTGAGGTGATGGTGGATGCACACAACACTTTTGATAGGGCCTTCAAGATAGAGAGCCAAGCCCATCTATCTAGAGTGAATGTGGTATGGACAATGGCTACGTCACCAATGGGGATCCAACCAATATAGTGTCCTTTTGAGGCATCCTTCCCAAATGCTCCCCAATGCTTCTGGCAACTTGTAAAATCATTGATGTTGAGTACGGCCTGCATTGACATGAAGTTAGCTCAAAATAGTGTACATAGTAAAATAAAGTGTCTAGATGGACTATTGATATACTTACTTCCTACTTGGCATTGGCGGCAATATCTGAGGGTTTGGTCAAGTCCACACTTGACTTGGACTCATGAATTGGGAGGGCTTACTACTCTTCCAAGGGTAGTAAGCCCCTTACTTCCTACTTGGCATTGGCGTCAATCTCCAAGGGTTTGGTCAAGTCCACACTTGACTTGGACTCGTCAATTGGGGGGGCTCACTACTCTTCCAAGGGTACATGTTATGCCACCAAGCCTACACTGCTTCAAACTCTTGGGTACCAATAGTGGCATGCTCTGCCAAGTCCATGACATCTCCAAGAGCTATGAGTACACCATTTATGAGTACATAGTAAAATAAAGTGTCTAGATGGACTATTGATATGCTTACTTCCTACTTGGCATGGGCGTCAATCTCCAACCCCTAGATTCATCAATTGGGGGGCTTACTACTCTTCCAAGGGTACATGTCCTGCCACCAAGCCTGCACTGCTTCAAACTCTTGGGTACCAATAGCGGCGTGCTCCGCCAAGTCCATGACATCTCCAAGAGCTATGAGTACCCCATTTATGTCTTCCAATTTCGGGTTGCTAGACTTCATAGGCAAAACATGAGACATGAGGGAAAAGTCATTTGCAATTGCCAGTATTGGCAATGCCTGATCCTCCCTCACTCCAAAAAATTTCTCAACATCATGGAGAAACACAAATTCTTTATCGTCAATGAAGACTTCACTCATGCTATCTATGTGACAATTTGCATCAATGGTAGAGGGTGCGAACTCCTACTCACCTGAGCCATCTCCTAAGGTGCTATCTATGACAACTATAGCTCTATCGACCATAAGGTCTAGAGCTTTTACATCTTCTGTAGCCTATGCTTCCTCTTTGGTATTGTCCAATAGTGAAGGCTTTAGATCAAGGACATCCTTCAACAAGCCTCCCACATGCTCTTCAACATATTGTGGCTGCAGGGAGGTCCTCACCTTTGTTGAGTAACAAAATGAAAGTGGCAGTCCATGAGAGGTAGTCAATGCTATGCTGATTAAAGCTGTATTCCTTGGCCTACTGAGGAGTGACCCACTTGAAGCGGGTGAGGGTGATATTTACAGTATACTCTCGTAATTATATATTCATGTACTTGAGAGGATATTGCAGGCTTGGACCATGCCACAATATTGGGACAAAAGATCTTGTAGATATCTTATCTCCCAATGAATTTTGTGCCCTAAAGGAATTTCATGAAGCTATTAAGAGTGTAATCCATCATGGAAGAAGGGGTGTAGGAGGCAAATCCAAGGGTGCTTGGGAGAGGAGAAATGGTTGGAGAGTTGGAAAATGAAAATGAGGCCAAGTGAATGGTTTTTATAGGCCATGGACTTAAAGTTTTAGTTTTAAAAAATCCATTAAGTTTTTAATAGGTTTTTGCAAAATAAAAAATAAGATCACCAAAAAAATAAAATATAGAATATTAGAGAATTTAAAATATGTATAAAAAATAAAAAATAAAATTCATTTATCTATTCATAATTAATTTTCGATACATTATTTTACACACAAATTTTGACTTGTTGCGGGCTTGTTGCAAAGCACTCAACAATATATCATTCTTCTTCATTCTTTTGCACATTTAAAAGAAAAACCCAAATAAGATTCGAAATACTATGTCCTAACCAAAACAAAAAAAATCCAATATTAAACAAGCTCATCTTTCTGCCACCAATACACAAGTTGAAGCTCTCTCTACAAATACTTTCCATCAAGATAAGATAGCTAACACTAGAGACTACCACTAGATGTCACCTTTGTGTAGCCCATCCACCTCATTGCATCCTTCTTCACAATTGGAATTAAGAATGTCCTCAGTTATGTCCTTACAAATGAACATGGAAAGAAATTGATGCACATTAGTGTTTTTGAATATATATACAAAAACATGAGTTGGTATAAACCATGAAAGACCTATTGATCTTGAAGCTCTCTCGAATCTCAACTAGCTATGAATATCATCTATGATCTTCATTTTTAACGTCTGAAGCATCCACTCATCTAAAATGGGCCATTTCAAAGAATTGAGATGTAGACAAGGAAGTAATTCAAGAGAACCATATGAATCAACTAATATAGGCATTATATACATGAACTTATAGAAGAAATCTTGAAATGTAAAAGATATTGCAGTCACTTTCCAATCAACACTCTCAACCCCATTCACGTGCATGACTTTATATGTCCCAAACAAGCTTCCCAAAGGTCGATCCTCAACAAGATTCAAAGGGAACATGTCTGAAAAGCGAGAAGAAGTAAAGACCTCAAAAACATATGAGAAGTTAAGAACATAAAAGTAGTGACTTACAATTCGAGGGGAAAAATTGTCGAGTAGTCCCAGGAGGTAGCTTCAAGTCCTTCACACCATATACATATTGAACTGATGCAACAAGACCACTATCTCGAGCCTCCCAAAACCCAAGCACTCTGCCCTTCCAATGATTTTATAGTAAACCATGATGACGAACTCAATGAGGCCCTATTGTCGAAGGGTGCATGTAGATCCATAAATCCTTCTTGAACAATGCTCCTTCCCTTTGCCATGTTCATCCTTTGTATTGCGACATAGACAATAGATATGGAATCACAGGGTCAACCTCTGCTGACATGTAGATGCCATTCGAATGGTAATAAAATTAAGGAGGGCTATGTGGCTATGGCTATGTGGGCACAAAAAAATGTGAAATTTTGTGGAATGGAAGAAAGAGAAAAGTTGGGTGCTGGGTGGCTATGGCTAGGAGAATATGGGGGTTGTGTGGCTATAGCTATGCTTAGAGCAAAGAGAGAGGATGGGTGCTATGTGGCTATGGCTAGGAGAAATTGGGATTGTGTGGCTATGGCTATGTGAGGATAGAAAAATAAGAAGATTTGTAGAATGGAGGTAAGAGAACAGCCATGAAAGAAAGAGAGAAGCTGGGTGTTGTGTGGCTAGAGAATGACCAAACTGGAAGTATGTCTCGTAAAAAGACACAAAAAAATGCATTTTTTTACTATACATATCATAAGAAGAGGTTTTGGCAAGAAAAAAGTGATTTTTAGAGGGAAAATTTTTCAAATTTTGGGTCACCTCTTTGGACACCCAATGGGACCCACACTGACATGGGGTGGTAAAAGTGAGGGGGGGGGGGGGGGGAGTAAAATGGGGCATAGGGGGACAAGTCTATAAGTAGTAGAAATAAGGTGGAAAGGGGAGTGGATAAAATGTGCACACCACCCCCTCTCCCATTGGTTCACCTCAAATCTCTTGTCATTAGGAGAGTGATTAACTCTTAAGCTAAAGGGCCCTTTTTAAGTCCATATTCCCCCTAATGAGAACCCATTGCATCACCCATACTTGCAAATCTTCAAATGACCTTCATGTTGGGTTCACTAAACGACCCGTATAAGGAAGAAGGCCTTAACTACAGGGGTTTAAGTAAGAAGGTTGCAAAGAGCTATAGATTCAAGAGACACAATTAGAGGTGCATTCAAGATGTTTTGATTCATGTATAGCTCAGTACAGCAACTTTGTTACATCCAATACTTTTGACCAATACATAAGCATGAATACTAACTTGGGATGATTGCCCAAAGCACTCTAAGACTATAGCTTAATAAATTCCTTGATACAAGTTAAGACTTTGTTGTACATAAATCATGTCCAATTCTAAGCACCTCAAAATGCATGTCCAATCCAAGAAAACATGACAATTCAAGAGGCTACCGACATCCAACCATAAGACCAAGAATCAATATGCACATATTCTAATGAAAATCATGTATGGGCCTTTGTTCTTTACTTTAGCCCTATTATTTACTGTTATGAATAGCAACAAAAGAATCCATTAAATGAGCTCTAAATCCCATTAAAAATGTCCTCTTAAATAGCCCAAAGCCTCTATCTATTACAAAGCAATAGATGCATCAAACCAAGACCCTAGAACTAATGAAACATGCTTCAAAAACCTCTATGTATAACAATATCATGTTGTATACCCTATCAAAATCATGTGTATTTCAGCCTAAAGAAGCTACAAAAACATCTTTTGATGACCCAAATCCCTTGCCTCAATATCAAGAGTATTCACCCCTCCCTCCTCGAGTTTTAATGATTGCAAGCTCTTCTCTCTAGCAACAATCATGTTGCCTTATTCTATGCAATGACTAGGCATGTCCATGCTAAAAATATGGTGCCAAATTTCTTTCCTTTGCTTCTCTATGTTTGTTTTTCCACAAAGGTCTCCCTTTTCCCCCACTTACTCTTAGCCTTAGTCCCTATTTTTGAACTCCTCATTTGCATGATCATGGGCACCCCACAAACTTATCCCCTTTCACACTGTAACTTGTCCCCAAATATGTTCTTCTACTCTTGACCCTATTGGATAGTTTTGGATGCTACCACTTATACCATCTTGAGTTATAGTCACATATATTGAGTCTTTTGGCATCATGTATTAGAGACAAGCACTTAGGGGAATGGAAGCATGACAAAACAAAAGATTAACATGACATTGAATAAGAACACTAAAATCCTATGTAAGGTAATCTTCCCAAGGTTTTCGCAAGTAGACACACAACATCACAACAACATTTTATTTTTAGTTTGCTCCAAGAGACCAAGATATCCTCCTCAAGCCTAACAACACCCATGAACTTACTAGGATCTCGCAAGGCGACATATGGATTTTTCTTTTACTTTAGTTTTTGACCTTGCAATTGGATTTCATCCTAAGGAGGGTAGGTTATTTGTCCAAAGCCTATCTAGAATCCAATAATCTACCAAGACCTTGTGAGGTAGTGCATATCTTCTAGCTTTAAATTTGTTTGCCCTTTTTTTTTCAACAGATGAAATATTTACTTCACTTTTCCCATAGACTTTTACTCTCGAAACTCTTCTCCTGACTATACTAAGGGACTTTTTGATGATAAGAAATCCAACTAGTGGCTCAAATCTAGCTTAAAATAACACTCTCTTTGACTCAAAAACACCATTGAGAGAGGGAAAGTTAAAGTGCATCCCTCTTGAGAAGAATTCCCAAACCCAACTCCAAGGCTTGGCATCAAATTCATGACTAAATGCATATAGTCCCTATCCCTCATGTCAACAAATGTAACAAGTATCTTGAGACAAGGTGATAGAGACACATAATATAAGGAAGGTTGGTGTAGTAGCTTCCTAAAACTCCTTGAATGCAATTTGAAGCACTTGGACTCGAGGGGAAACCAAACAGCCTTCTTGGCTTGACGAGATAAAACAAATAACTCCAACCTCAGTGACAATAGCACCAACCTCATTCCCTTGGTCCCTAAGAACTATACGACATAAAACAAATAACTCCAACCTCAGTGACAATAGCACCAAAACTCATTTCCTTGGTCCCTAAGAACTAATACTATAAGAAAAGAAAGAGAGGTGGCACCCATGATTACATGCCATGCAAAAATTCCATTTTTGTGCCCACAAATTCTTACGGATGGATTCTTGCCTATCTTGTTGCATCTCCATTCCCCAAGCTCTACTCACTCTTTCGATGTAAACCTCATCTATCTCCAACATTTTCCTTGCCAGTTGTGTTTTGACACCTTGCCATGGGCTCTATCCCTCCAACTTAAGGCTTGGACCAGCAAAGTGCCCATCAACCTGATTATGCACACTGAGCTTGGCCAACCCTTTTGGCACAAAATTTTCCGTGAAGTATTGTTTCTCATGTGTACTTTATTGGATGCTTATAGGCCTTACATGTACCATGTTGCCCCCTTGTTGCATTAGCATTGTTGCCTATTTGCATTGTTTCTCATGTGTATCGTATTGGTCACCTATAGGCCTTATGTGTACCACGGTGCCCTGCCTTATGTGTACCATGTTGCTCTCATGTTGCATTATCATTGTTGTCTATTTGCATTGGCATTAGAGGCATGCATGCATCTCTTTGTCTGTACCACAATCGTGAGCATCTATCTAGTCGCAACTCATATGGCATTTGATATATATGTGCACCTCTTATATTATATAATATATACTCCTATATACATACCTTCACTGCATAATTTATTGTTGCCAATAGGGTGCTTTGAGTGGCATGAATGTGTAAGTTCAGATGCCTGTAATCATTTGATAAGTTTTATTGTTAGTTCTAAATGTTTGTTAGTTGATTGGTTCGATCACCAATGTCCTGTAGGATCAAGTTAAATAGGTTCTAAAACATATGTGCTTCCATTGAAAGACTCCACCATTTATCATATTGATCCTTAATTTTCTAATGCGATACTAATTATCTCAAAGCCCCTTTGTTCACTGCAAAATCTACAATTATTGCTAGTGATTCTCTACCCAAAGTACAATGGATTGCAAATTGAAGCTTTGTTGACTAGCACACTTGATGGTTCTTGGAGTTCCTTAATTTACTCCTCAATGTTGAGTTAGCTAGATGTTCCCTAAACCAAAAGCTCTCTCTCAACTCAATGACCAAGTAAATCTACAAAGAATGTAAATCTACCAATTCTTTGTGGTACACCAAGGTCTCACCAAGCTCCATGTGCTCACACAAGTGCTAGAGACCATCTTAGAGGCTTGATCCATGCCCATTAGTGTGATCAACATCACCGTGCCTTGGGTCATTGGGGCATTCATGATGTGGAGGATGCTCATGATGTGGAAGGCCATACATGGAGCTAAGTTGGGGCCATAGGCTATTAAAAACAATCTTTTAGGGTGCAAAATGTACTTGAAGAAGTGTGGCCTAGACTCATAGCACCTAGTACTTACTATGAAAGGTGTTAGCCTTGTTAGGTACATCACTTGGTCGAACATTTATGTTTCTACTGTACGCTCTCTAAGTCAAGGCTCTTAGGTAATCAATAATTACTTGATTGGTCCTCCGGGTCCTAGTGTGATCTTTATCCGGGGATAAAAATACTTTCTAGCGAACCATACGTTTTGGTTTACACAGTCTTAACTACGGTTCTTGTTTCACGCTGTATGTGGTCACGTGCTTTCTGTGCCTCTTCCACAGTTGGGAGTTGCACATCCGTTTGCACGACTGGGGGAGACAGAAGAAGAAGAAGAAGAGGAGGAGGAGGAGGAGAGGGTTGCTTTTGCAGAAGCAGGAGGTAGTGACTGTTCCCTTATCGCCCTTTGCTATCCAGCAGATGCTAAGCTAAGCGGCACACTCACAGCAACAGAATAAGCTAACCAAGTGTAGCTTCCTGAAGGTTAAGAACATAATTAAGGGCCCTGATTGTGTTAGACAAAAAATGTGCTTACCACTTGTTTGGGTCTGTTGCTATTATTTAGCATCACTTTGCTAATCATCTGGATTTTATACAGAGCATTGTTCACAATTCAATTGTTTTTAGGTGGACTTAAGAGCAAGACAGGTCTATAGATGTGTCGCAGGAAAGGAAAACAATAGGACGACGGTCATTAGAATTTACAAACATTCATGGGCATCTCATGTGTTGTTGTTCGCCATCTATGGCGGAACCATTTTATGGTGCTGCATAGTATGATTGGACATTGATTTGAAATAATCTTAAAAGATCTTGAGTTAGCCCTACGAAACTGTCGAGTATCGTAAGTGTATAAGTAAATTTCCTGTTGTAGGCATGAGGCTCCCTGCTGGAACTTCGTTGATTTCTTCACAAATCAGCTGGATTGCTGGTTGATACATTTCTTTCACATCTTAGTCAGAGCTTGTTTACATGACACTGGGCACATCACTGGATCCCAATCACATGATAGACTTCCAATACTATGAGCACCATTTTGTGCATATCCCTGCATGCATTGGCTTAAACCGTTTTACATTTCTTCGATTCCCTAAGGAGGTGGTGCTCATTCCACTACTGCTGAATTGAAACCTGGCTGCACAGTGGACTCAAATTTAGTCTTTCTTTTGTCCTAATTTAGGACTGCACAAGCAGTGATTACTTTCATTGATGGCTTCCAGGCAGTGATTTAGGGCCTGTTACACTATTATCTGCACTTTTAAGCAGCAGTAATGGACGGATCAAAGGTCAAGAATGTTTATGTAGTTTTGAAGAATTACGTAACTGAGCGACCAAAGGAGAATGACATGGAAATACAGACTCATGAAACCATGTTGCGTTTGGATGAAGGATCAGAAGATTTGCTCGTGAAAAATCTCTATCTATCTTGTGATCCATATATGCGGGGCCGAATGCGAGATTTTAGAGGTTCATACATTGAGCCCTTCACTCCTGGAAAGGTGAAAATCTGAATTTGACATTCAAAACTGCCCAAAGTTTTATTGTGCTAGTAACATTTACTTGCTTTCAATGATTTATCAGGCTATTATTGGCTTTGGTGTCTCCAAAGTTCTCCGGTCTAGCCATCCAGATTTCAAAGAGGGTGATGTTGTTACTGGGCCAGTGATCCCGTGGGAGGAATATAGCGTCATAAAAGGTGGTCCAAGTTTGAGGAAAATAACTAATTTCGAGATACCTCTTTCATATCATGTTGGCATTCTAGGTGGGAATCTTTCATTCTCTGCAACTTCATCTCTTTATAACCTGTAACCTGTGAGGTTTTCTAGGGTTTTCTCATTCTTGTGTGCTCTATTTGTGATTGAGATATCTGCTACATATTGTGTGGATACTATACAGGCTACCTCATTAATCTGTCAATTCCTTTGTCACAGTTCTAAATCTGTATTTTTTGTGATCGATCCTAATGTGGATAACTTTAATCCTTTGTGCATTTGTGGTTGATGGATGACTTTTATTATTTTTCTCCCTGGAGTGTGCAGGTCTGCCAGGTTTAACTGCTTATGCTGGGTTTTTTGAAGTATGCACACCCAAAGCAGGTGAACAAGTATTTGTTTCAGCTGCAGCTGGAGCAGTTGGTCAGTTAGTTGGTCAATTTGCAAAACTCTCTGGCTGCCGTGTGGTTGGAAGTGCAGGCAGTGATCAGAAGGTGAGTTTCTATTTTAGAAGTGTTGTTCTTATGTAATGGGGCACTCAAGATTTTTAGTTGGTATGGGGAATGACTACTTATCCAAGCTCTCAGTCCAGTTGAAAAAACTCACTTTTTTATATCATTGAAAAGGGCTGAAGTGTTTGGAGGAGTTTGCTCCTCTCCTCTTTATCAATGAATTTGATCCTTCCAGTATATGTTTCACAGTAGCAAATTGCAAAGAGCCTAGTGCTTAAACCTGTAAGGATTAGATCATCCACAAATATGACCAAAATATGTTTGTAATAGACTCATCATTATCAAAACCTTCTTTCTGGGAGAAACCTTTAGCCATTATCCAGCGGCCAGCCGAAGGGCTCCAACAGCCAGGTGATAGCAGTAGAACAGCAGTTGATAGTATCTGGAGGGTCTTTAGCAATAGGCAACTGTTGTTTGGGCTGGTACAGCAGGGCAGCAAGTGATTTTTGTCCAGTTCTCTTGATAAAACTCAAAATTCTCTCTCCTCAGCGTTTCCTCTCATCCCTCAACACAATCTCCGATTTCCTCAGCCAATTCCAGCTGATTTAGCCTTTTGAGGTGGAGATTTTGATAACCTAATTTACAACAAAGATTAGGGTTTGACAACTGCCTCAAGAAGTGTGCTTAGATTTGAAGGCTTATATACTTGAATTTCAATTACTGAAATTGGGAGATTTTAAGAGATTCAAGAGGCTATTCAACCATTAGTGATTTGGGGTTGAATTTGTCACCGAAGGAGCACAATGAGGGCCAATTCCCTAAGCAAACCAAGGCGCAAATTGGTTTGAGGGCTTGCTAGTCATTTGTGACAGGAAGTGGCAATTGGAGAGTGAAAGAGATTTGGTGAATCTCAATGTATTCCATCCAAATTACAATACAAGATAAAGAAATACTACAAGGGGTGCCAATTTTGGGGCCAACAAGCTGTCCAGTATTCAAGCTTAAGTGATAAATTGTACATTCTAGTTTATATGTTTTAATTGCTTGCTATAATTATTGATTAATCGGGTTGTTACCACTCTCTCTAAGAAAGAAGGTTTGTTTCATGGTTCCGTTGTTGGGATATCATCAACTCCTTTGACTTGGTGGGTTCGAGGCACTCGATTGAAGGTCAAAAGCTTTTCTCTAGTGCTGAAATTGTGTTCAACTAAGCATTACATCAAGAATGTCTTTTAACAATGAGATGGGATCAACTAGTGATGATGCATCTCATTTGGAAAATGCACATAAGGAAGGGAAAAATGCAATGCCTAATCTTGGAAGAGGCTTATAGCATGGATGGTAAAAAGAAAATGTGGCTATTGACCAAGAAGTGGGTTCTTCTAGGCCATATGATGATGTGGATGACTAACAAGGAGGTGAAGAATATGATGACTAGTTTAAGGTTTGTTTGAAGGAAACAGTTGGTATCTTTGCTCATTGGCCAAAGATCCACAGTTTGAGGGATTTTTGAACCTCCCAAAGGACATCCACCGTAGGCTAAAGATACACCAAAGATTGGTGATGATGAGTAAAAGCAGTTGCTAATAGTGGGATTGGAATCATATTATGTTCATTTATTCATTCTTCTTTTCTTCTTTTCTTTTGGATTCTTGTATGAACTTGTTGTGTTTTAGTCATGCTTGCACATTGTGTGTCTTTTCTCTCTAAACCATAGCGCATCTTTATTTTGTTAGATATGCATGAGTCATTCACCAAGCAGCATTGCGGAAAAACTAGTCCACTAATAATAACTGAAGGACATATTTCTATTGGGAAACAAAAATATCTTAATATGTATGGTGCACAACCTTCATGCCCAGAAAAAATATTAGATCGGTCATCTCTACCTTAATGAATGCAATCCTTTTTTGGCTTGGCAAAAAAGGGTGTCAATTAATTAAATGACTCAAAAGAGCTTTACAAAGAAGTATAAGTGCTCAATAGTCTGGTTGGAGCTGTTTGAAAATAAAAAATCACTAGTATATACAACCCACTCAAGGCAGTTTTTTTAAGGGGGGAGGGGGGATGGGGGATAGAAGCCATGGAGGGGGAAAGTAGTGTGACCAAGGGCAGCCCACTTGTAACATGAAAAACAAGCCATGGCTTCCAATGGCCATGTAGTGAGTGGATGATGGAGAACCAAAGGTCTACCAAAGTAGTGTACGCCGAAATCTCTCGCTGCGAAGAATCATCCAGTAGTGTGTCTCTCTCCTGTGCTATCTTGTGAGGCTCCCAGTGATCTCCCTCCCTTAAACCTTTAATTGGGATGCCATAGGCTCTAGCATCTGGTGGCTGGGCAAAGCCTCTAGGCCTACCATGGACAATGAGCTTGTCTCAATGATGAAGATCATATCATGCATCTTTGTCTGATATAGCTAGTGGCAGCCTTGGCTAATTGATTGTGAGCATAAGGCTCCCCATGAAATGTGCCCCAAGCTATGCACAACTCGATGTAGTTGACTAGCTCCTCTCTACACCAGCCTTGCATGGCCATCACGAGTGCTTTGGGTCTCCAAGTGTTGCTATGGGCAGCGCTTGTAGACTCCATCCTATTGGGTTTGGGCCAACCACCAAAGTAAAATTTTCTATGCTGCCACTAGCAATCCCATGGGCATGTCCAAAAGGCTCGACACAAAGCATCCATGATGCTGTGCCCTGCCCAATGTTTGCTACGCAAGGTGCTCAGTTCATATTACCTTGCATCAACACGTGTTTGCCAATCTGGGTTGTGTAAGCAAAGGAACTTAATGGCTTTCGGGTGACTATTGACGCCAGCCAAAGCCACTCTCCTAGATCCCAATCCAACTCATCAAAGGCCGATCCTTCCAGATTTTAGAGGCCACTCATGGATGTCTGACTGGGCTATGTGTTTGGGATCCATTTCAAGGAAGACTCTCCTACAGCTTCCCTTAGATCATTCCCATGAGAGAGAATGATTGTTGGACAAGACATTGACTCGTTGAGCATCCACTTATCACATCTAGCATCTTTGGTTTGTTTATTGAGTTCATTTCTATGATTTACTCGCTCTTTCTTCTTTTCTATTTCTATAAGCTCTTTGTTATTAGTGTTCACACACAGTTTTTTTCTGCAAGCCCTGGTGCTTCCTCACAGATGTCCAAAATTCTCTTTCCTTTGTTAGTCATATTCACACAGTATCATTTGAAGCTTTGGACATCACTATGACTAACTTGCACTGAAGTTACAAAATTCAGGGAACTGTAGAAGCTAAGTTAATAAACTTCTCACTATTTGTTGTGTTGGTTAGGAAATTTGGTTTCAGCTCTAGATGTTTGCTAAAGCCCTCTGGCTTCCTCATACTGTTATAAACAGCATGTGCATCCTACCTGTGTGATGTGGCATACACTTATCTGCACTCGCCTTTTGAGTGATTTAATAATTATTTTCATTTCTTGTGGTTGATATTTCAAGAGTGTTTCTTGTTCTATGGCAACTATATATAGATCATCCTTCTCCATTGACTGAAATCCCTAAACAATCATTGTTTTTCATTTTGTTTTGTTCTCTAGGTGAAGTTGCTAAAAGAGAAGCTCGGTTTTGATGATGCATTTAACTACAAGACAGAGCCAGACTTTAATCTAACATTGAAGAGGTCAGTACAAGCTATTGTCTGAAAGGAGTTGCTTGCCTTTATGCATCTGGGTGGTTTTCATGATTCTTCTGGTGTCAAAGTGGGGTGGAAGTTTTAAAACAGGCAGCTACTCAAATACAGGGTTTACTAACTAAAAAGCCAAAGATACCTACAAAGGGCACTTTTGTCACAGCCCTGAAGTCTGTGTATCTAGCCCTAGGTTTCATCCTCTTCACAAATTTGGCATGTATGTTATTTAAAGAACTGCGAACATGCTATGTTGATGCTACAGAGTAGAATAGACAAATAGAGTTCCAATGCAAGTCAGCCAAATATACTTCTGTTGTGGAACTTACCAGCATAAACTTTTTTATATATATCACTAAATGCCACCATACTTGTCTAGGCTTGGTAGTACCAGAGTGCCACACCTGCGCTGGTATTTTTGTCCATCTTCTGTATATTAAAGCCTTAGAGCCCATATTATATATGTCATTTGACACAATTATTCAGCCTGACTCTTACGGACATTTGAGACTGCTCTCGTTAACTTATGCAGAGAGTGAGAAAATAAAGCCCAGACCAGATACGTCATTTGACATAATTATTCAGCCTGACCTTTATGCCATTGAAGAACCAAAGTGACTGAATCTCCTCCCAGGTAGGGTAGGGTTTAAGGATTAATGATCGTTATCTGATATCCCATGTACGTACTTTACCTTTCTGGCACATGCAAAACGGACAGGAAAGGCTGCAACTTCATCTGCGGCTTAGTAACCTTGTTACTGCCTTCCGAGCTATGCAAAGGGAAGAAGGGGGAGGAAAAAAAAGTCCACACTGTCTTTCTTTTTCCTCCAGTTTTTGTACTCTTCCCCTTTCTGTAGTCCCCACTCTGCATTTCATAGTCTAGTATGAACACCATATTGATTTTTTTTTGAATCCATATCTACATTAGTTGGGTACATAAAGTAAGCTTGTCATGCTTTTCTGTATCAGGTACTTTCCGGAAGGCATAGACATCTACTTTGAAAACGTGGGTGGGAAGATGCTGGAGGCAGTACTGCAGAATATGAAGGTCCATGCCCGGATTGCGGTGTGTGGGATGATCTCTACACTACTTGGTGATGAAGGGGAGGGCATCCACTATCTTTCGCAGTTGATTTTTAAGCGAATCAAAATGCAAGGCTTCCTAATGACAGATTATTTACACCTTCAGTCTGAATTTGAAAAGAAAGTGATCAGTTATCTGAAGCAGGGCAAGCTTGTCTACATAGAGGACATTGTGGATGGGTTAGAAAATGCACCAGCTGCATTTGTAGGGATGTTAGAAGGCAAAAACATAGGTAAACAAATTGTCCGCTTGTTAGGGCCAGCATGAGCTCATATCCCTATCACAAGCTGCCATCTCATGTTAGAAGTCGACAAACACACAAGATAAGCTTGTAGACCACAGCTGTTATGTATGTGAGCACTCGTCTGCATGCAATCACCTACAACTTTATTGCAATAAAATTTTCCATGGGTGCTTCTTAAGTTCGCCTATGACTGAACGCAAACCTTATTTGGAATGAAATAGAAGCATGAGTCTGAGGGTGCTGCATACTCCAGTTCTATTGGGCAATAATAAATATATCACTGCAGAGTATAATTGACTTAAGCCTCCTTGCTGGCAATCATCTGGACATTCCACAGAAATCCTGGATTTGTGGATCCTTCTGGTTCTCATAGAAACTATGGTGAGCAGTCGATCATCATAAAAGTTGAATGAAAACAAGTAGCGGTGCAGTTGGACTTTACCTTTAACACTATTCATATCTGCTCGCACAAGGCCTCCAGTACTGTGATACCACTAGGATATTCAAACCATGTCAGGCAGGAGACTTAATGGCAACCTTGGGCTTAATTCATCAACTTTAATTCTCATCTCTAAGTTAATGAAAATTCACAAGACTATTAACTTACTAAGTGAAAGAAAGTAAAGTGAGAGCTTTTGGTATCCGCTGCAAAAATATTTCTTGTAAGGTATGCTGCTCTCTTTAATACTTGGATCTGGTGGTGTGTTGCTTGCAACAAGCTTTGAGTGCACAAACTGAAAATGCACACGAGTAAAGCCTCCAATGATGTGTGTCTATCCAAGGATTGGATCATTATTGTGTCCTAGGATGATTATCCACCGACAGACACAGCGATGTCAATGCAAACCATTCATGCTTTCAACTCTGCAAAAGAACATTCATGGTTCTCCTTGGGGTTGATTCTTAGGAAAATAATTACAAATTATTTTGACATATGTTGGTTCCTCCTATGGACTCTCTAATCTCATGACGACCCTCTAATCAATCACTATCGAGATGAATTGCAAACATAAGCTTTGTGTCCAAGTGCCTCCCCTGCAACCAATGTTCACTATGAATCTGAAAAGTTAAAAACGCTTTCCACCTTAACAATTGTAGGCCTCTTATTGGCTCTGTTACAGGTTTTTGCAAATCATGCAAGTAGAAGCGTGAAACTTGAATACTTAAAACTTTCTATGGTCTACCATTAAACTTGAAGATTTCTGATGTTCTGTGGTCCACATTTAACTCGGAAACTACTCTTATAAAGTTTTCCAGTCGCTGACTGACGCTTCATCATGAAGGCTGATTGAAGTTAAAGTTGCATAGTTGCCATATACGATGAGCAACAGATAGCAGACTGAAACTAACCAATATTCAAACTTCTGCAATTGGTAAGAAAAAGGAAATTGCGAAAATAATACATTATCCAATCAAATAATCCCTGTGCAAATATAAAGCGACTGAATTAAGAAACTTTATATCTGGACTTTTAGATTAAGAAAATTCATTGTTCTTAGAACTCTGAGCGTAGAGTTATGGTGCAAAGTGCAATTCTCTTCCTTTTTTGCGCGGGTTGTTTGGGGCAGGGGTAGCGCATAATTGGGAGGATGATTATGTGTACTTCTGCACAAGAGTTGAAGCAACTGCTAAGGCACTCCCTGATATGGCACTTTGTAATGCATGCTGAAGGCATGGCTTCCTTTCAGAGAGGACAGATAATGAAGCTCCCACCAAAGCACCCGCGATAGCAGAATGGCTCTGGAAAAAGGCACACATGTTTGTGTGAAGGTGACATAATGATGTAAAGATCTGTACATTCACTGCACAATTTGAAGTCCTTTAAGCACATCATATTAAAAGATCAATGTTGATTTTGGTTGGGGTAGATGAACGTGTGAGATGGAAGTTAAACTATTATGGGATACCAGTCCAATCAAATAACCCAGTAACTTGTTGGACTGATTGTCTATAGGACTTGATATATACCCACCAAATCATGCTTCCCTCTTGCTTCTTCCAAGCCAAAAGTCACTCCTGAGTAGATACCTGCTGCCAACCCTGTATACCACCATTGAAATACTTACCTTAGTCTTTTCTTGAAGAATCTGTGACATGTCATTCTAACAGTTTAGGAAACACCGTTGTAAGAGTTCCATACGTGATCTACCATCCATAATGAATGGCCGATTCAGAAAATGTGAGTGTTATTGTGGATAAGCAATCATGCACATATGAATAAGAAGTAAAGGCCCACTTTACCCCATTGAAGAGATTCAGTTGTAGCATGTTCCACCTACAGCAATGTCATAAGAAGATGATAATCTGTAACATTACTACATTGTTCAACAATTATACTTGATGCTTGTCTTTGCTATGGAGAAAGGGGAAGGGGCCCCATGATGAAGGTTGCTACCAGGGGACGTGAGGTTAACAAATCTTATACTAACATAGACGTGTGTACGTTCAGACAGCCGGAGTGCCTCACCATTTTTTCAAAGCATTGCTTGCTGGTTTCTCCTGCAGCATACAGTAAAGACAATGTGTATTTTAAACCACATAAACATCCTTAAATGATGTATCGTTTCTGAATTCCTGAATGATAGTCTTACCTTGAAATTTATTGAAGTTTGATTTAGGGCTAGCAGATATTGCTTGAGAATTTCCATTGGACAATTGCATACCTAAATAAGGCAGAAGTTTACACCATGAAGTGAACACCTGTTGACACTATCAGTTGATATTGACTAGTTTGATAGTGTGATTGCCATTTTTCCTATGATTGGTGAAATGATGAATACAATTGGTATCATTCTGGAAATTAAGATCATTGTCATTAGTAGCATAAGCTACAATTGGAAATAGAGAACCTCACCTTGAAGAGAGACATGTACAGCATCTCGGGACATTGATTGTAAAGCTCCAACCTTTTTAATTGGGAAAACATAATAAGTTGAAGGCAACTGAGTCATGATGCCCTCAAAAGAGAGGGGCAATTTATCCAAACCAAAAAACACACACTGAAGAATCTATTTCTGTGTAAGAAAGCCCCCTTTGTTAGCATTATGCTATTAGAATGGTAGAGTGACAGGATGGTTCTCTCGCCGAGTTAGCTTAAGTGACTTTAGTTAAGCTTAATAAGTTCAGTTTTTTTTTTCTTTTTTCCTGAAACTCTCTTTCTTTTAAGGCAAAATCTTTGGAAACTAGAGGGGATTACTAGAGTCCACACTTGCTCATCATCCAAAGAGTCACTACTACTTCGTTATTAACATGGTGGGATGTTCAATCTCTTAGCACACTGCCATGCACAATACTTGGTACGTACATAGCAAGTAAAGTAAGCTGCATGTGGTGCCTTTCTCGGCCCTTTTACCTAACGTAAAGGGGCAGCAAATTCCTTTCAAGGCTTTGGAATGAGGGCAACCACCTCTTACATGTGGCACCAATCATCCCAAGGTTACTCATGGAGCTTAATGCCTTCGAGTCTTAGATACATGCTAGAATCGTCCCATCTACTAGTATCCATGTATGTATATATAGTAGATCCATGTATGTACGTATTTGTTTCTTTATTTAGAAGTAGGATTCTACTAGTATATATATATATATATACATATATGTATGTATGTATGTATTTGTTTCTTCATTTAGAAGTAGGATTTTACCCCTGCAGCTAGAAGGAAGTTATCCACCACACGATTCACCATCGGGGATCCCAAATCCACCAACGATCGTTTCGCCATCCTCGCCTCCTTCTCGCACAAGCTCGAGAGCTTGTTCGCCGATTTAGGCGCATTGACATTCAGTGACACGCCTTCTCTCACGCACCCACACACGCACACATATCAAAAGAGAGTCGAGTCCGTTAAAACACATGCCTCCGATCCATTAACAGCTCCCCCCCCCCCCCCCCCCCCCCCCTCTCTCTGTCTGTGTGTGTACCTTTGCCTCCACTCTCGGTGGCGACCTTAAAGTTCGAGGAAGATGCCGGAGGTGGAGACGACAGTGAGTCCCCCATTTTCATTTCCTTCTTGCTGTGGTTTTCATTATTGCCACCCCACAAAGAAGCCATATTTCCCTCTCTCTCTCTCTCTCTCTCTCTCTCGTTCGTGTATGCGCCACCCACCGGATCGCAGCCAACCGTTGCCTCCCATCCTTTCCTTAATCGCAATCTAATTAAATAGTAAGCCCCTTCCACACACGATGCGAACAGGCACTTGTAGCATTTCGCGCCACTAATTAGCATAAAGTAACGTCTAAAGGTTAAAAGACCCACTCCACAAAGGCCCATAGGGACGTTGTAGCCCGGTGGTTTAAGTATGGACTGAGTATTGCAAGCATGTGAGTTCTAACTCCAAGGTTTCACTTTTTTCAGGGTACAAAAAATTTCACATGCAAGAGAGAGAGAGAGAGAGTAATGTAAAAGGGTTGCATTACGACTCAACACGCATATCATGTGCATTCAAAGGCTATATAATAAGAAACCCCCTCTACTCTTACACTTTAGGAGGTAATAAAATGACCTCTCTTGCTTTAAAAACTTACAATGTTTTTCTCAAAGTGTAGTAGAATACCCTTTTTGTAAGTGTAAGTGTACTCCCCCATCACTACAACCACCAACCCCCTCCCCCGCTCATGAGCAGGCAAAATGTGTTGCAAGCAAATATTAGATGAGTTAAATCATTATCATTACTCCCATTGAAATTTACTGCAACATGCCTTGCTTGACTACAAATGTGACTTGGTCTATATAGCCTTCCCTAGTCTACTGACTTTGCAGGTGAGGACGATGAATGCCTTATTTGGGTAGCCTTCCATGCTTCTCTAATTGGTTAGGAGGCAATAGAAGCCCTAAAGCAAGCCTCAAAGGAATTGCCCACAGGAGATTACCGAACAAGCCCGTTTTATTTGACTTGAGAACTAATCCTAAGTAGAGAAAGAGGGAGAAGATCAAGCAGATCAAGAGAAAGTTTGAATAATTGGGGCATTGTCTTGAGCACCAATAGGCCTTATTAGTCTTCTCCTCGATTTATTTGCAAAGACCAACTCTAAGATTTCTAGTAGCTGTCTATGTTTGTGCCACAAGGTGCATGTCAAGTTTTGTGAGTGCACAATCAAAAGAACTTTTTGGCACATGCAGAACCTACTAAAGAAAACTAATATTTGGTCACTAACACTAAGGGAGTTAAGAATTGATGGAGCAATAATAACCCTCCCATAGTGAACTTAAATAATAGGAGTCAGTTAGGAATGAATGCATCTAGTATGTAGGGTCTTCAACAAAGGGATTTTAAAAAAAACAAAAAGGGGTAGTAAATTTAACAAAAATAAAACAGAACTAATGCAACAATTTGATGAGGAAAAAAGTGCACTCAAGAAGCTTGTAAGAAAGCCTTTGCTGGAGATGAGCATGCTTGCACTTTTGGATGACAATAGTGATGCACATCTTGATGCACGCTAAAATGAGCCACATATCAAGGAAGTGGGCCATAACTCCTCTAAATATGTAGATTGTGTTTAGAGAGGAAGAAAACTTTATGCTATAGTTTATCAAGAGGATGCGAGTATGGTGTCATTGCTCTTCAAGAAGCTAAATTGGAACAATATGGTTTGAAGAGCTATCCTTTTCCTAGTTATTTACATTTTTCTTGAATCAAGCACTTGCTAGGGCATAGAAGATATACCAGTGACTGCAGAAAACATGGAGTTGATCTTTTTCTTCAACCAGTGTATAGATTAGTTGTGAGACTCTTTTGTAACAAGAGCAAAAGGAGAATGCACATGCTGTTAGGAAGTATTCAGGGATAGTGCCTCTAGCCTTGATTTTTCTTTCAATGGGAATCGAGATATGACTAAAAGTAGTTTAGCTTAGTTGTATGGCTCATCATCTTTGATTCATGATGAATTAATGCTAGAATAATCTTGTACAACACCAAGTATTCGCTATGGTATTCTGAGAGCTATGTGAGAGCTAAACCTGTGCATTAAAGAAACATTCATGCTTTGGTTTGCAAGATGTCAATATGCAATTCTATGTCGTATTGCTAGTTAATGCTATTGATCAAGTATTAAAATATTGAGGCTTACACTAAATTTAGCAAGACCATTTCTAGTTAATGCTATTGATCAAGTATTATATTATTGAGTTCAAGAGAAAATCTTAGCTTTGATTGGCCATTTAAGGCACCTAGTGTGGACAAACCTATAGGCCATTGAACTCCTTCATATACATAGGTATGATGCCAAGCTTTTTTTAATGAGGATATTATAGCATTTGACATTTAAATGGACTTCTTAAGGCCCCTTCTCTCTTCCATGAATTCAAGGAAAGTGAGAGAATATAATACAAAGTATAGATATACACTTCACTAGAGTCCTCATTTGTAGTATTCTATGTTGTCAATATATGGAAAGTAGTTCATATTTACTCTAAATCTAATGTAGTGACTAAGCCTCACATTAGGCAATGATGAACTTAGACTTGGGCTCTCTAAGAAAAGCCAAGTCATCATTTTCTTTGGAGAAATGAGGTAATAGCAAAATCTTCAATCAAAGAGCTTTTCACTAATACATAATATGATAAGGTTTGGTTGTGAGGAGTGAAAGATATAGAAAAAATGACTCAAAAAGTACCATTATGGTAAGTTTTTATGCTAAGATCATGAACATTTGATTAGAAATTTGTCAAAACCTAGAAACTTAGAACATATTCCTTGAGAGCTATTCTATTATATGTAACATGATAGGAGGATTGATAGGGCTCAACATGCTCCACATTTTTCCAAGGAAGTAATGATATAGCATTTCTTCGAGGGTTGGCAAGATTAAGTCCAAAACAATCCTAATGTTAATCATTTGGTTAATGGTTTGCAATGTGCTTCATTATCTCCCAATGTAGTTAATGTGAGCATCTTTAAGCATCATTTCATCACTTTTTTTGTATGATGAGAATGTTGGATATTCTTTTCTTCATGTTTCAATTCTTTTGTGCATTACGTTTGTTAAGCAATGAGTGATCCTTTCTTTCTTGCATTCTTATGTTCTTGCCATGTACATGGAATTAGTCATTTAATTGTTGGTTTCAACATGTACATTCACCTTCATGAATTCAATGTTATGAATCCTGTTAGCAAAGTTGGATTGGTGGGCTCAAACCAAGTAAGAATACAACTTTCACTTTGACATGTCCACAATAGAATGGTAATACGTAGGTTTGTAGATATTTCATTTGAGGTTCATTGTAGTTTGGTTTTGTTGAATAATGTTTGTAAGCACAACTATTGCTTTGGTAGACACAGTACACATACTTTATAGCAATAGTCAAATGTGAACACCCTTGTGATACTCTGTTTTTCTAGTGATGTGCTTGAAAAATTTCCACATCTACATACCCAAATGTGCTCTCCATCTTTAAAACTCTCCATTTCTACATACCCATGTGTGCTCTCCATCTTAAAAATTTTCAATTTCTACATATAAGTGGGACTAAGTAAAGTTATAAAGAATTCCACGAACTAGCTTGGCATCATAGCCTCCTTTGGACGATATACACTAGATTAGGGGTTAGTTTTAGGGTTTTCAAGTACGCTAGACTAGGAGTATACATAGGTCCCTTGTATTAGATTGAGGATTTTTAATCAATTTTACCTTCTAGGGTTTTAGAACTCTTGAGCATAGCCTTGGTTGAGCTCAAGGTCCACCATTGGGGTGTGTATTTAGCTTTAGCCCCCCTTTGGATACAATTCTAGGGCCAATGATTGAGCTATAATGCAAACCACCTTAGTGCAATGTACTTTGTGATTATTTTCAATTTATAAGTGATATTTTTTTTGTAAGGTTTTTTAAAATCTATGTTGCTCTTTGACATTTGATATTGCAAATGACTTGTGTTCCTTTGTTCTAATGCTGCTTGAGATGTGATCAAACTAAAGAGCTTCATGAAAAAACTAGGTTGGTAGGGTTTTTGAAGAAGCCTCTCCAAGTGAGGATACATGTGGCTTACAAATCATATAAAAACTCTTTGGATTTAAACTAAGTCTTTAGGACAAGTTCAACATGTACCATATACCTTAGGTTTTGAATTTATAATTATTAAATGAAGAAATACAACCTTCTATATGCTTTGATGTAGATGTTTATGTGGTTGTGTTGTTGAAAGATGTAGCTATGAATATGGTGATAGATCAAAGAAGTATAAAGTCTCTATCATAGATTACAATCCTAAAGACACAAGGACAATAGAGTTGAAGGACACAAGAGTTGTAAGAGTTATGTAAAACATAACAATGAAGCTTTGGTCACTAGAGTATGAGTGCCAGCTTTTGGCCTTGTTATATTTGTTTAATATGATCAACAATACTTGGTGTATCAAAGGGGCATGATCAGGATCTCCATTGTTGAGTGATAAAGCAAGCACATGAAGGGGTCATTAATTTGTTGTGTAGGCAAAGAGAACAACTATACATGCTTGCTTTGATTGTAGGTGCTTCTAAGAGATGTAATAGCAAAGAGAAGATCATATCTATACACAAGCACTGCACAAAGTGGAAGCATTAATTGCCAAATCATTTGTTAAGTGGGACAAGAAAGAAGAAGAATGGCAAGGCTTCCATCAATGCTCACAAAAGTGACCTTCATAGAGTACTCCAACTTTATTCTAGAAGAGATAGAAGTCAAAGAGGGTTGTAATGCCATGAGAACCATAACCCTCACAATATTAAAGAAAGAGGAAGATAAGAATAGAAAATGTTGGCACTCCATATAGGAGGCCTGAAAACACATGAGACGCATTGTATGGCTCTAAGGGGTAAAGCTTGTGAAGAGTATTTAGAATAGGGAGAAGATTGAGAGAGCACTATCTAGGGACATCCACCAAAAGGTGAAATCCAATAGTGGTATATTAGAAGCAAATAAGAAAAATAAAGAATAATAAGTGATGAATAAGACAAAGATAGTGGTCTTGGCTCCTATTGATTAGCTCCTAGAACTCCACCTATCCAATTTTCTACACTTCGTATCTAGGTTGGACGAGATCATCCAATACTACTATTCTCCTTGTAAATTTCCGTTAAATCAATCTTGGCACAAACAACTAGATTGATTTGAAATCTCAATCCGAACCTTCTCTTGTAGTAAAGTAGTTGATGAAGGCTTGCACAATTGACATTGATAAGAGAAGTAAAGACAAGAGGATTATGTAGTCAATCTACACCTTCATCAATAGGGCCAAATGTGAGACCGAACAAGGAAATCCATAAAGTAAGCGAGTCTTTTTGAGAAAACCCAAAAATCAATCAAAATCTAAAAACCACCTGTGTGTGTGTGTGTGTGTGTGTGTGTGTGTGTGTGTGTGTGTGTGTGTGTGTGTGTGTGTGTGTGTGTGTGTGTGTGTGTGTGTGTGTGTGTGTGTGTGTGTGTGTGTGTGTGTGTGTGTGTGTGTGTGTGTGTGTGTGTGTGTGTGTGTGTGTGTGTGTGTGTGTGTGTGTGTGTGTGTGTGTGTGTGTGTGTGTGTGTGTGTGTGTGTGTGTGTGTGTGTGTGTGTGTGTGTGTGTGTGTGTGTGTGTGTGTGTGTGTGTGTGTGTGTGTGTGTGTGTGTGTGTGTGTGTGCTAAGAAACATACATATGTTTAGCGTTAAGGAAAGCCTATAATGTTTTTCCTTTAATATGTAAATCTATTGATTCTATTCTTGAGCAAGAGCAAAGAGATATTTACAGCTTGTGAAAAAAAAGAGGTAAGATATTTACTTGAGTCCCTACACCTACTGCCCTCAAATGAAGATTTAGAATAAGGAGAGTTTGGGTTGGAAGTTCAAGCTCACACATGAACATTCTATTTGGAAAATATTGTGGAAGCCGCTTTCCACTAAGACATAATCACCAAGTCCTCTTCTAGCAATGCAATGAGCTTGAAGTCCTTTGGCCCAAAGTCAAAACGTTGTTCCAATAGGGTGGCCTAAACGCCACCATAAAAACGAGAATTTGTATTTTTGGTAACAAAATCAATTTGGATCAGGAATTCCTCAAACTTTACAAGGGTAGAAAGCACCCAAGTTATCTCATAGGAAGTCTTTTTAGATCTCCTCAGTCTAATGAATATTCGATCCATAGGCTTGGAAAATCATCCACAACCTTGATGTAGATTTCCATGAGAAGAAAATGCATAAGAAACATGAGCAAGTTGTTGAACTATACACGGTGATATTTCACAAGGAGCCTCCTATGACTTTATTATGATAACCATATACCCTCTAAAGTCCTAATTATATTTATGCCAAGAAAATAACATAGCTCTCCCGAATCCTTCATCTCAATTAGCCAACTTGATAGCCTGCAATAACAACTGATGCTCCAACGGCCCTAGACCCTGATGTTAGACAGGATCTAAAGGCCCACAACTTGTTTTATGGCGATCTACTAGAGATAGATGTCAGCCTGATCAGTTTGTGCCCTCTATGGATTATGTTATGGTGATAGGTGTTGGTGAGCCTTTTACCTATGATGAGGCTATATATAGATGTGATAGTCACTCTTAGAAGAGGGCCATGCAATCAGAGTTTGACTCACTACAGAAAAATCATAAGTGGAATTTGGTTCTTTTGCCTAGTGGGCTGTTTGATCAGGACATTGTCGTGGCATGGAATGAGATGATCTCATTACACTCTCAACTGGGGTTTTAAGAGGTCAGAAAGGCCCTTTTGGGGTTGGTTTGTGCCTTGCGGTTGCTAATGGTGCTCCAGTTGCAGCAAGTGTGTATAGTATTTTGAGTCCTTTAGGGAAAGACTTCCAAATCCATGAAGAAATTGAACTTCACATTCAGGAAACAGGATTTATTCAGCAAGAGAAGCTTGAACATACACCATCATTAAGGATCATACGGGCTCCCAAGATTTGCTGTGGTGAAGTTTCTTTTATGTCAAGAGATGGTGCTCTTGTTCAGGATCCAGAATGGCAATGGGTACTCTTAAATTGCTGTAATGATCCACCAGTTGCAGTCTTGTCAGTGCTGTGTCCATTCTGTGTTTTTGGGTGGAATATGGAGAGGCTGGGATTTTGGGAATCGTTATGTCCATATAGTGACATTTATACTTCTATGTACTGCTCCATACTGGATTTTTAACCTAGCAGCTATCAACATTGACAATGTACAGGTTTGGAAAGGTCTTGGAGTTGCAAATTACCTGCACAAACATGGTGCTTTGGGAAGACATATCTCACTGATTATATACAATGATTGTTCTGTGTTCCATGTGCACTTTGTCAAGAACTTAGAGGACCCGGGATGGATGGATTTGAGATACGAGGGCAGAAAAAGGGGAGAAAAGACGCTAATCTGGGAGGCAAAAGGACGCTAATCTGGGAGGAAAAAGGGCGCTCTGCAATCGGAAAAGCTGGGAGGGAAATCCGAAAGAAGAAGGAAGCACATGACTTACAATCTCAGTGGCACTGATGACAGTGGTAATGAGAGTGCAATGCCTCTGACAAGAAGTTTACAGGAATCGGATAATGAGTCAGTGCGACTTGCTGTCTCCTTTATGCAAAGCTTATACCAGGTCATAGGAAACAAAGCGTCTCCGCGAAAGGAAGCACTGGAACGAACGCTCGAGTGGATTGGGAGGATGGAAAACACTGCAGTACGAAGGGGCGGAAGACGATTCTAAGACAACGATGCTAAATCAGACAAAGATGCTCAGGAGACTGAAGACGACGACGGCTAACAATAACAATGTAGCAGAAGAAGAGCTCTGACGAATGAAGGCATGGAGGGGAGGTAGCTGAAGAAGAAAGCTCAACTCTTCTGTGGAGACGTCGACATTTGACAAGACATGATTAGCCGTCGGATGGCAAGCTAGCCATCCTACGTAGCCACTGGGTCTTCCCGCCTACCTACTTCGACAACACAAATCAGATTGGCCAAGGTGACAATTCACATGACACTCGACATGGCAGAGCCCTCCACGTTACTGCGGGGATATCCAGTGTGGGACAGAAGAAGAGTTTGACAAAAGGAGATGAATTTTGGCATCGTTTTAATCTGGAAGAAGGGAGTCAGGATGCTTATCATACAGGTAACTGGGTAGCTTCTCAAAGTTCCTATCATTTGGCACCTTGGGATCAGTTGTTGGAAGAAGATGCAGCAGCAACCAGAGGACATAGTATGAATTTACCTCCTCAGGTTGAAAGGATTGATTCTTCATTTCAAGTACACCAGCTTGGCATCGCATCACCAGGGAATCCTTTTATAGAAGATCTTGACAGAGTTAGCAATTTTTCAGAGAGAGTAGTCATCCCTTGTTGAGAACTCAATTTGCAGAGAATAATCATGCTGATATGCTGCAAAATGCCACAGAGCTTAATATACCGGTGGAGGGAGAAGAGGTATTGAATCCATGCTATTCTGCTGATGATACTGTGGGATTTGTAGCAGAGACAAAAGAACTATTTAAAGCTCCATCTTTTATGAGCCTTGTGGATCCTGAATCTAATGCCCTGCAAAAGAACTATTTGAAGCTCCAACTTTTATGAGCCTTGTGGATCCTGAATCTAATGCTCTGTTCAAGGCATCGATGCCTGTATATCAATCCAGTAGCACTTCAGTTGACTATGGCACTGGAGAAAAATGGGAGGCAAATTTTGATTTAGTGTTTCCGTCTTCTCAAGGGATTACAAGAACATCATCCTTGTGTAGAACAGATATAACTGGTGGACAAAGTTATGATTCATCATTTTCTCAAAGAGGTTTAGATAGTCCAGATGCAGTTCAAAAGAAGGGAACTTGGTCTGCAGCTGCTTCTCCTAAATCCAGACCATCAGCTTTCCTCTTCCCCAAGCTAAGCCCCATGGCGAAGAAGGTGGCAGATAAAGTTCGCTCAACACCAACTGAGATGCTGAATACTGTTCGCAAAGTATTGAGCCCAATTTTCATGACACATACCTTAAATTTTTGGATAAGATAAACTCCAAGGTTTTACATAAGGAGGTGGTAACCATGTATGAAAACTGCAAGGTTCTTTAAAGGTTACAGAAACAGCCCATCATAACAATATAATATCACCTATTCATCCTATTCAGCTTGGAGTAACCCTGAAAACTTGATGATTGAGCTCACTATAAAGAGAGTCATATACCATCAGTGGATTACAAGAATGTTATTGGTATACTTTACCTGTATGACATGCTGAAGCTAAAACAGAATTTATTGATTGAAATCTGGAATTATTGTATGGTTAATATATGACTCAAAGTTGAATGCTAGAACCATCTCAGACATTGGATTATTTATTTGTTTGATCTTCCATCTTGATATATATCAAGGTCTTCTGAAGACGCGACTATGCTTTCGTAAACCCTTCGACATCTTTGGTGAACCCGACGTGAAAGCGTCGCAGAAATTTCAGGATGGGAGATACTTCAGCCTCTATTTCAGCTTCCTCTACAACTCCAGCTACCTCTACTTCAGCTCCATCTATGACTGCTGCGTCAAGTACTTCAACGGAGGATCTAAAACAGATTTTGCAGAATATGTCCATGTATATGCAGCTCCAAAATCAGCAAACACAAATGTATATGCAGCAGCAACAACAATTGCATCAACAACAGTTGTCTCAGCAAAGGCAACTCTACTCGGAGCAGGAGAATGCAAACAGCGCAACTAAGGCTATTGAAGCAATTGAGAGTGAGAAGAAGCTATTTGACGGGCGTAATGTTTCAGCATATTTGAAGACATATGAGATCAAGATGGGGTTTTTTGGAGTTCCTGCTGGACTTATGAGTAAGTACTTCCTTCGTCTTGTCACACCTGCTTTGAGGACAAAAGTGACTGATCTTTTTATTCAAAACACACATTGGCAAGATTTTAAGAAGGCTCTAAAAGAAGAATACTTCCTTGAGGACTTTGGTATGGCTACTCGACGGTCATTCCGAGAGTGGGTCTACATGCCAAACAAAGGTCTTGCTGCTTCGGAGTTGATTCGAGAATTTGAAGAGAGGTATAGTCAGCTTGATGCCATTGAACAAAGAGCATTGGATGTTGAAAAAGTTGAGCTTTTCTTGCAAGCTGCAGATCCTGCTCTTCAAGAAGAATTGGGTGAGCTTCTTGAAGATCGCACGAAGCCTATGGGTCTTAAAACTGATTGGCAGGATGCTCAGGATGCAGTCTCGACTTTGACCAAGAGGAGGATATGGAAGACTCGCCTACAGAATGGTTCCATGACACCTACACCATCATCTGCTCCTATGCCTACTTCTATCCCTGTTATTTCTTCTCCTTCTCAGCCAGTTTCTTGGCCTATGCCAGTGCCTACTGTTTCTACTCCACCTATTCCTCCTGTTCCACAACCGATGCCTACACCTTCTGCTCCAAAACCATCCGCTCCATCGGTGCCTACCTCTCTTGATGACATAATCAAAGGTATCACAGATTTGACACTTGAGTCAGTCAAAGCGGAGTTGGTGGGTAAGTTGAAGGAGCAGTTTGCTTCGACTGTGCCTACTACTTCTTCCAGTGCTCCTACTGCACCTAGGAGTGCTCCTAATGCTCCTAGGAGAGATCGGAGATGTATTTGGTGTGATAGTACGGAGCATCAGCATTGCAGGGATTGTGACTCTTTCCAGGATGCAAGGAGGCAAAATTTGGTATATTGGGGGCAAGATGGTAAGATTTGGTTGACTGAGACAGGAGCTCCACTTGCTACCAACTTTGGTAAAGGTGGAATGAAGAAGTTAGTGGAGGACATGGCTGCGCGTACTTCTTATGTGACGGCTAGAGGTGATGCTTCTGCATATGGAGTACAGATTGAGAAGGGATCGGAGACTCAGTCCGCACTATGGACTTATGCTATGGAGACTGCAAACAAGGGAAAAATTCAGCAAACTGTTTTGACTAGCGCAGGCTCTAGCATCAGATCAGAGACAAGTTGGGACTCGCCTGTTGACAGGTATTCTATTTATGCTTATTTGGCTAAATCTCATGGTGCAGATGTATTTGTTGAGGAGAAGCGTAAGAGGGATGAAGACAATCCAAGTGCAGCTAAGAAGACTAGAGGGGGTGAGTTTGTTACTCCACCTACTGCAGGACCGTCTTCAAGACCAGGGCCAGATCGACAGATGGAGGATGCTCCAAAGAGGGAAAAGAGGCAAGAGCCTAGAGAGAGAAAGCAGCCAGGATTCAGATTGATGTCCGACATTGAGACATCTACAGAGATGAAGAAAATCTTTAATGATAAGATACTTGGCAGTGAGGTGACTTTCACTATTTCTGAGATTTTGGGCATCTCAAAAAGAGAGTTTCAGGATCAGTTTCAGGAGGTCCTGAAGAGGAAAAGACATGCATTGGCTACCACTGATACACAGGGAGTTTTGATTGGAGAGTTGGATGAGGATGATGATGAGGTTATGGTTGATAATGCTTCTGTTTTGCCGCAGGTAGAGAAGAGGGTTCAGCCTATGCATTATGCTGAAATTGATGAGCCTGTTTTGATACCGCGTAGTCACTTTTCGCGGAGCCATTGGGCTAGAGCAACTACAGAGACGATGGTAAAGGTTGGAGAAAAACAGGTGCCTTATGTTGCATTGGTTGATCATGGTTCAGAGATTAATCTCATTGTTCGTGGAGTTTATGAGAGTAACAGATGGCCTATGGATGTAGAGCATGGGTGGCGTATGAGAGCCGCCAATAACACTGCAGGTGATTTATATGCTGCTTGCCCTAGTGTCAGGGTTTCTATTGGTGATGTAGAGGAGGATTTTCATTTCTTTGTGCAGGATTCATGCTCTTATCCCATAATTCTTGGTCAGCCATTCATTATAGAGATGCGCATGGAGACAAAGGTCATGGATGATGGATCTGCTTATGCACGGATTCGTAGTAAAGATGGTATGAGAGCAGTTCAGTTTATGACTGTATGTGTGAATCATGTTAGAAACAGGGATACTCTCAGAAATGCACCCTTGCCCACTGTGAGGGATTCGGGTTTTCATTAGGTACCGCCGTTTCGTGAGACGACGGTGGTACAGAGGAGAGGAGATTGGAGTTCTCGCCTCCTGGCAGCAGTGTTTTCTCCTCCGGTTATGTTGGGATTTCAGCAAACAGTTCGATGAGCTATCAGAAGACTTTTAGATTGTCTAGAGCTGCCAGGCAGTATATATGCAGGAAGGAGAAAATTTTGAAAAATGCAGGAATTTTGGAGGATGATGAGCACATAGATGGGATGTATGACAGTGTGATTTGTGCAGATACGATGACAGAGATGGGAGATATGCTGAAAACTGATATGCTGAATTGTCATGGTAATGTATTAGTGCAGTCCCTGGACATGTTTCATGAAATTGCAGATTTTGTGTCACAGATTGAGTCAGAGGCTGAGGTAACTCAGCAAAGAGTGTTGAGTGCTGAAGAAATTCAGCAAACAGAGTTTCCAGCTGGTTATGATCAGCTTTCAGAGAGACAGAGGGCTGAAAATTTTCAGCCAACAGAGTTTACTGCTGAAATATTTCAGCATTCAGAGTTTGGGGCTGTTTCTATGCAGTCCATAGAGCAGAGGGCTGAGAATATTCAGCCATTGGAGTGCAGAATTGCTGATTTACAGCAAGGTTTATGTAATGCAAAAGAGCATAATGAAGCCAGGGTTGACACGAAATACAAAACTGTGGATAAGAAGGTGAAGCCGGTTGCTGTACCGCTTCCACCTGACAGTGATCAGCAAATAGAAAGGGTTGCTAAACAGCAAATTTTGAGAAATCCGGAGCATATTGGTCATAAATTTTCAGTAGAGACACTTGCTTAATTGAAAATTGGAAATGGTGATTTATTGTTACCCATGGAGAAGCAATGCTTTCAGGAGATGCTTGAGCGTCATGGAAGGGGATTTGCTTTTGTCCCACATGAGATTGGATGTGTGAATCCTGATATTGTTGCTCCTATGGTCATCTTTACTATTCCTCATATTCCATGGAATCTCCGACCTATTCCAGTGCCTAAAGCACACTTGCCAAAGCTGATTGATTTATTGAATGAGAAAATCAGGATGGGAATCCTTGAGCCTTCATCTGCACCATACTCAAACAGGTGGTTTACAGTTCCAAAGAAGAATGGTACTCTTCGATTTATTCAGGACATGCAGCCAGTGAACAGAGTTACTATCAGGAATGTTGGTATTGGTCCAGTTGTGGATGAGTTTGCAGAGGCATTTGCTGGACGTGCCATCTATTCTTTGGGTGATTTGTATTCAGGTTATGATCAGTTTCAGCTGTCTTTGGAAAGCAGGGACATAACCACCATGAGAACTCCTATTGGGCTTGTCAGGATGTGTGCCTTGCCTCAAGGTGCCACTAATTCTGTTGCGCATATGATGAATGCCATGCGTAAGGTCCTTCGTGATTACATACCTCAGCTTACTATGCCTTTCTTGGATGATGTGCCCATTAAGGGGTGTGCAGAAGAAGAGAAGAATGAGAGCCTAAATGAGCAGGGATGCAGAAACTTTGTGGCTGATCATATTTCAGCATGTGAGAAAATTTTGGCCAGGTTAGAAGAAGTGAACTTGACACTTTCAGGGCAAAAATCTGTTTTTGGAGTGAATGAGGTTGTCATTGTTGGGCATATGTGTGGATATTATGGCAGGAAACCCTCACCTGATAAGGTGAATGCTATAAGCAAGATTGCAGAGTATTGTTCTACGACTTCTGAGGTACGGAGATTCATTGGTGCTTGTGTGTTTTATATGATTTGGATACCTCATTTTGCACACATTGCAAATTGTTTGTATCAGTTGCTTCGAAAGGGGCAGAAATTCTATTGGGATGAGAGCCACACTAAAGCCATGCGGAAATTGAAGAAGTTATTGCAGAATGCTCCTACTCTCAGGAAAGCGGATTATAATTGTGATAGGCCTATTGTATTGACAGTTGACACTAGTCCAATTGGCATAGGTTGGGCTGTGGGTCAAGATGATGCAGATGGAAATAGGTATGCTATTCGGTTTGGGGTGAAAGTCCTAAACGAGAGACAGAGGAGATATCCGCAAATCAAGAGGGAGTTATTGGGAATTGTGACGGCTCTCAAATGTGACAAGGAGTACTTTATTGGAGCTTCAGTTGTGGTAGAGACAGATTGCTTGCCATTGATTGGTATGATCACGAGTTGCTCTACTCCGGATATAGCCATGTTGAGATGGATTGCATACATCAAGTCATTAAATCCGGAATTTAAACACATAGCAGGGAAGGATAATCCAGTGGCAGATATGTTGTCTAGAGCCAGGTATGATGATGAGGAGATTCTACTTGCAGAAGAGGATGATGCAGAAATTTCAGCCACTATGGTTGATCATGTTTGTCATGTTTATGATATTGTGGTTTTCACAGAAGAGCTCTATGTTGGAGATTGGTTGCAGATTGGCAGGTACCTTAGTACACTAAGCAAAAGAGATGAATGGACAGATGAAGAGTTCAAGAAGATCAGAAGGAAAGCCTATGGTTATTTTCTCAAGGATGGATTTCTTTGGAAGCATCCGAAGAAAAGAGGCGGATTACCTTTGCGGGTTGTCTGCGATCGAGAGACACAGTTACAGGTGATGAGGGAGTTTCATGAGAGTCCTTGGGCTGGTCATAGAGGAGTATGGGCTACTTATGAGAAAATTAGGGAGAAATATTGGTGGAAAGGCATGTACAGAGATGTTTCTCACTTTGTTGAGACTTGCAGAGACTGCCAGATGTATTCAGTAGTGCGTCATAGAGATGAGCTTTATCCGACCTATCCGCTATGCATTCATTATAAGTGGGTAGTTGATTTGGTTACCATGCCTATGGGTCTATGGCAGATGAGATACATTGTTTTGGCTAGAGAGGATCTTACTAATCATGTTGAGGGCAGATCTTTGAGAACGAAGACCACTAGTGCAGTGTGTAAGTTCTTATTGGAGGAAATTTTTTGCAGGTATGGTTGTGTGGGTAAAATCACTGCGGATCGTGGTGAATTGGATGCAGATGAAGCTAGGGAGTTTTTCTCTCAGCTAGGAATCAAATTGGCTCTAACCACAACATACAATCCAGAGGGAAATGGGAAGAGTGAAAGAGGGCATCCGCCAATAGTGAAAGCATTAGCCAAAGCATGCAAAGGACGGATTGGAGAATGGCCAAGACTTCTACCATTTGCTTTGTGGGCTGATCGTACGACTCATAGTGTTACCACAGGATATATGCCTGCAGAGTTGATGTATGGTCAGAAACCTGTTATGCCGATTGAGACTTGTGCTTTGACTTGGTCAGTTTTACCTTGGTAGGAGGATTTGACGAGAGAGGAGCTCTTAGCTCTTCGGATTCGACAGTTGGAGAGGAGACCTGAGGATATTCAGCTAGCTATTGACAGGTTGAAGGTTGCTAGACTGAGAAATAAGGACAGGTTTGACAGCAGGCATCGCTTGCGACCAAGAGCAATAGAAGAGGGAGATTGGGTATTGGTCTTTGATAGCAGCCTTGAAAATCAGCATACTACACTTCGGAAGATGGTGAAAAGATGGTTTGGGCCATACATAGTCAGACATGTCTTTGATAATGCAACATATGAGCTGACAGAATTGGATGGAACAGTGCTTAGAGTGCCTATTGCTGGAAAAAGAATCAAGATTTTCAAGAAAAGAGATGATGAGCATTATGCATTGGAAGAATTTTCAAGAGAAGAGCAACGACAAGAAACTCCAATGGAAGAGACAGATGATATGGCTAATAATCTTGTTGATCTACCGGAAATGCATAACGAAGAGATTGATTTGTTTGTGGATCTTGATGATAATGATCATGGGTAGTTGGCCCATCCGGAGGATGCGCAGGATTAGAGGGGGTGGATGTCGTATTGCTGCGCACTCGAGGTGTGAAAACCACCCGAAAGTTGTGTGTGCGATTTAATACTTTATGCATACTTAGTTGTTGAGATTACATTCATTCCCTGCGTATGAGTATAGATGTTCCCATGAAGGGCTTCACTTCAGATGTTTTTGTTAATAGCATGTTTGATGGGTTGTTTGATCAGGACATTGTCGTGGCATGGAATGAGATGATCTCATTACACTCTCAACTGGGGTTTTAAGAGGTCAGAAAGGCCCTTTTGGGGTTGGTTTGTGCCTTGCGGTTGCTAATGGTGCTCCAGTTGCAGCAGGTGTGTATAGTATTTTGAGTCCTTTAGGGAAAGACTTCCAAATCCATGAAGAAATTGAACTTCACATTCAGGAAACAGGATTTATTCAGCAAGAGAAGCTTGAACATACACCATCATTAAGGATCATACGGGCTCCCAAGATTTGCTGTGGTGAAGTTTCTTTTATGTCAAGAGATGGTGCTCTTGTTCAGGATCCAGAATGGCAATGGGTACTCTTAAATTGCTGTAATGATCCACCAGTTGCAGTCTTGTCAGTGCTGTGTCCATTCTGTGTTTTTGGGTGGAATATGGAGAGGCTGGGATTTTGGGAATCGTTATGTCCATATAGTGACATTTATACTTCTATGTACTGCTCCATACTGGATTTTTAACCTAGCAGCTATCAACATTGACAATGTACAGGTTTGGAAAGGTCTTGGAGTTGCAGATTACCTGCACAAACATGGTGCTTTGGGAAGACATATCTCACTGATTATATACAATGATTGTTCTGTGTTCCATGTGCACTTTGTCAAGAACTTAGAGGACCCGGGATGGATGGATTTGAGATACGAGGGCAGAAAAAGGGGAGAAAAGACGCTAATCTGGGAGGCAAAAGGACGCTAATCTGGGAGGAAAAAGGGCGCTCTGCAATCGGAAAAGCTGGGAGGGAAATCCGAAAGAAGAAGGAAGCACATGACTTACAATCTCAGTGGCACTGATGACAGTGGTAATGAGAGTGCAATGCCTCTGACAAGAAGTTTACAGGAATCGGATAATGAGTCAGTGCGACTTGCTGTCTCCTTTATGCAAAGCTTATACCAGGTCATAGGAAACAAAGCGTCTCCGCGAAAGGAAGCACTGGAACGAACGCTCGAGTGGATTGGGAGGATGGAAAACACTGCAGTACGAAGGGGCGGAAGACGATTCTAAGACAACGATGCTAAATCAGACAAAGATGCTCAGGAGACTGAAGACGACGACGGCTAACAATAACAATGTAGCAGAAGAAGAGCTCTGACGAATGAAGGCATGGAGGGGAGGTAGCTGAAGAAGAAAGCTCAACTCTTCTGTGGAGACGTCGACATCTGACAAGACATGATTAGCCGTCGGATGGCAAGCTAGCCATCCTACGTAGCCACTGGGTCTTCCCGCCTACCTACTTCGACAACACAAATCAGATTGGCCAAGGTGACAATTCACATGACACTCGACATGGCAGAGCCCTCCACGTTACTGCGGGGATATCCAGTGTGGGACAGAAGAAGAGTTTGACAAAAGGAGATGAATTTTGGCATCGTTTTAATCTGGAAGAAGGGAGTCAGGATGCTTATCATACAGGTAACTGGGTAGCTTCTCAAAGTTCCTATCATTTGGCACCTTGGGATCAGTTGTTGGAAGAAGATGCAGCAACAACCAGAGGACATAGTATGAATTTACCTCCTCAGGTTGAAAGGACTGATTCTTCATTTCAAGTACACCAGCTTGGCATCGCATCACCAGGGAATCCTTTTATAGAAGATCTTGACAGAGTTAGCAATTTTTCAGAGAGAGTAGTCATCCCTTGTTGAGAACTCAATTTGCAGAGAATAATCATGCTGATATGCTGCAAAATGCCACAGAGCTTAATATACCGGTGGAGGGAGAAGAGGTATTGAATCCATGCTATTCTGCTGATGATACTGTGGGATTTGTAGCAGAGACAAAAGAACTATTTAAAGCTCCATCTTTTATGAGCCTTGTGGATCCTGAATCTAATGCCCTGCAAAAGAACTATTTGAAGCTCCAACTTTTATGAGCCTTGTGGATCCTGAATCTAATGCTCTGTTCAAGGCATCGATGCCTGTATATCAATCCAGTAGCACTTCAGTTGACTATGGCACTGGAGAAAAATGGGAGGCAAATTTTGATTTAGTGTTTCCGTCTTCTCAAGGGATTACAAGAACATCATCCTTGTGTAGAACAGATATAACTGGTGGACAAAGTTATGATTCATCATTTTCTCAAAGAGGTTTAGATAGTCCAGATGCAGTTCAAAAGAAGGGAACTTGGTCTGCAGCTGCTTCTCCTAAATCCAGACCATCAGCTTTCCTCTTCCCCAAGCTAAGCCCCATGGCGAAGAAGGTGGCAGATAAAGTTCGCTCAACACCAACTGAGATGCTGAATACTGTTCGCAAAGTATTGAGCCCAATTTTCATGACACATACCTTAAATTTTTGGATAAGATAAACTCCAAGGTTTTACATAAGGAGGTGGTAACCATGTATGAAAACTGCAAGGTTCTTTAAAGGTTACAGAAACAGCCCATCATAACAATATAATATCACCTATTCATCCTATTCAGCTTGGAGTAACCCTAAAAACTTGATGATTGAGCTCACTATAAAGAGAGTCATATACCATCAGTGGATTACAAGAATGTTATTGGTATACTTTACCTGTATGACATGCTGAAGCTAAAACAGAATTTATTGATTGAAATCTGGAATTATTGTATGGTTAATATATGACTCAAAGTTGAATGCTAGAACCATCTCAGACATTGGATTATTTATTTGTTTGATCTTCCATCTTGATATATATCAAGGTCTTCTGAAGACGCGACTATGCTTTCGTAAACCCTTCGACAACGCACACCTTTGATAATTTTCCATTGCTTAGTCATACACAGGCTAAACCTGCATTAAGAAAAGGTAGCAAATCATACTTAGTATGGGTGAATGAAATTAAGCTAAGGAAAATCAGATGCATCCTAGCCACACACAATTTTTTTCACAATTTAAAGATTGTTTTACTGTTGATTTACCACATGGTTTACCACCTACACGTCCTGAAGATCATAAAATAGATTTAATCCCTGGTTCTCAACCACCATGTAAAGCACCTTATAAACATAATCAAATTGAACAGAAAGAAATCCAAGCCCAAGTTGAAGAATTGTTAACCCGAGGACTCATTAGGCCCAGTAGTTCTCCTTTTGGTGCACCTGTCCTATTAGTTAAGAAGAAAAATGATACTTATAGGATGTGCATTGATTATCGTGCCCTAAACAAAATCACTGTCAACAAGAATAAATATCCAATCCCTAGGGTAGATGACCTCATGGATAAACTACAAGGGGCCACAATATTCAGCAAGATAGATCTCAAATCTGGATATCATCAAGTATGATTGGATATACCTGGCATTTTCAAAACTGCATTTAGAACTCAATTTGGTCATCATGAATTCCTTCTTATGCATTTTTCTTTAACTAATGCACCAACCACATTCACTTGTATGATGAATCACATATTTTTGAAGCATCAGCATTGTGTAATTGTTTTCTTTGATGGCATATTGGTTTTCAGTAAGAATGAGAATGAGCATTATGAACATTTATCTTTGGTTTTCAAATTATTAAAAGAGAATCAATTATATGCTAACCCTGAAAAGAGTGAATTTTTCCAAACCCAAATTGAATACTTAGGACATATTGTTTCATGTAATGGTATTATAGTTGATCCTAGAAGATAGAAGCAATTTTGAATTGGTCGATCCCTAGAAATGTGCATGAATTACTTTCTTTCTTAGGTCTTACTAGCTTTTACAAAAAATTTGTGAGAAATTTTTCATTGCTTGCAATAACTTTAACGAAATTATTAAAGGTATTGTATATCATTGGTCTGATAATCAACAAATATCTTTTGATTTACTAAAACATGCTTTAACACATGCCCCTGTTTTACAATTACTTGACTTTAATAGACCATTCTTTCTAGTAGTCATTGATGCTAGTGGATCACGAATAAGAGCTGTCGTTATGCAAGATTCGCATCCCATAGTCTATTCTAGCTACAAACTTAAACCCTCTGAGCTGAAATATTCTACCTATGATAAGGAATTGCTAGTTGTAGTACAAGCTTTACGTCAATGGAAACACTATTTTAATGGGATCTGAATTCATGATCAAAACTGACCAACAAAGTATCAAACATTCCCTTAGCCACAAATCTCTAACTGACATATTAAGTGGGCTGCTTTTATTCAAAATTTTCATCCACTTATCCAATATCAACCCGAAAAAGAGAATGTTATTGTCGATGCCTTAAGTAGAAGACCAAGTATCCATAATATCTCCATTATATCTTTTGATTCCCTTATCACTATGAAAGATTCCAATTGATTCATTGTCTTATTCTGATGGATTTATGTTTTATGAGAAAAGGTTGTGTGTAACTATTCCATTTAGATCATTTGTGTTGCATGAAATTCATTGTCCTCCATATCAAGGCCATAGAGGTATTATTTCTACTTTACGTACATTGGTTGAAGATTTTTACTGGGCACATATGGAATCTGATGTTTCTAGCTTTGTATCTGAGTGTTTAATTTGTCACAGAGTTAAGCAACACCATGGTAAGCAATATGGTTTGTTAATGCCTTTATCAATTCCTGAACGACCATGGGAACATATTTCAATGGATTTTATAACTGGTTTGCCTAACACCCAAGCTAATCATGATATGATTTGGACTATTGTAGATCGATTTAGCAAACAAGCATATTTCATTCCATGAAAGAAAACATTAACTGCATCTCAAGCTGCACAATTGTTTTTGAAGACTGTTTTCACTAACCATGATTTGCCAAAAGTTATTAATTCTGATCGTAATTCTAGATTTTGCAATAATTTTTTAGACTATTTTTACTAATTTAGATACTAAGATTGATTTCTCATCTGCATTTCATCCTAAAACCAATGGGCAAATAGAAGCTACTAACATTACAATTCTAGATCTTTTGCGTGCATACACAATTTCAAAATCACAAACATGGGATACACACTTGCATTTACTTCAATTTGCATACAATAATACACCACACACAGCTACACAGAAAGTACCTTTTGAAATTATTTATGGACATAGATTGCCTACACCTATTACATCATTATCAAACAAAGTTAAAGCTGTTGATGATATTGCTAATATGCATGCCACTATTTTTGTTGAAGTTAAAGACATGATTGTGAAAGCCCAGCAATCATACACGAAATAAGCTAATAAGAAAAGAAAAGCTATGAGTTTCAAAGTTGATGATTATGTTTGGTTACGCATTGAAAAGAGAAGATTACAAAGTGTTGAGAGACACCCCATTGTTAAGTTAGCCCCTAGATTTTATGGACCTTTCAAGATCATTCACAAAATCAATGACAATGCATTTAAATTAGAACTACCACAACACTGGAAAATCCACAATACTTTTCATATTAGTTTATTACGACCTTTTAGAGGCCAATTACATGTTCATCCTGTCTATGAAAACCCTCCTTTGTTAGAAGAAGAAACCGAAATCCTTGAAGCTGAAACTATTTTAGATACTAACTTTATGACTACTAGAACTGGCCATAGATACTCTAGATATTTGGTTAAGTTTAAAAATCATCCTGTTGAAGAGGCCCAATGGATGCACGCCCGCGACCTAAGTGCTTACCCCTCACTGCTCGCTCTACATTAAGCTAATAGCAATTGAGGACAATTGCTATCCCACCCCGGGGGTATGATGCCAAGAGGCATATTCCACAATGGATTCCATGAGTTTTTTTATTCCATGGTGGACTCTGTGAGGTTTTGCGGTGGATCTGTAAAACTATATTTATTTGTCAGGGCTCATACACAAGGTGGATTCCTTGTGCGAGAAGTTGACGGGGATGCCTATCCTTTTCGAACGGCGATAGGTTAATTTAATGTACACATGGGTGATTCCATGGTGGGTAATTCCACAAAATACATATTTAAATTTATGGACGTTTATGAGTTTAGAGTGCACTCGTATTAAATTAAGGTTATGACAGAGTTCCAACCTATTTATTTATTTTGTAGCTGAAGACTACTAGATATTTCTTTTTTTAATTTAATTTTTTTATTTTCTAACAATTGTGAATGCTTCAGTTGATGTGTCGAGCAGGCAACGGTGGCATTGGGAAGCACTAGGCGATAGCGTGTATTCAAATTACCTAGACCAAATTATCATTTTTTATGGGCGGACACCTTATCATTAAAGGAGTGGCACTAATATTTATTTAGGTGCACTTATTTATTGAAGTACTTGAAAAATATTTATTATTTTTTATGCACATGGATGCACATTTTAAATATTTCATTATCAGACATTATATTTGGACACAACCCATTTTAAGTGCCCAACCGCTTTATTCTTTATTTGGACAAAAGAAAACACAAAAGCCAAAGCATGCTAATTGTGAAATTGGGCTATTTTTTATCTTTGAGATGAATAAATTTATAAATACATGCCTTGTGAACACAAGGCATGGGGGGAGATTGTACCCAATTGGTCTCTTTTCTTCATGTCGTGCAAATCTTCTTTCTTGCTTTTTGAGCTTAAGTAGAGTTCTTTTGTTCTTGGGGACCTTCCGATGCTCGCTACGTACGCATCTAGCATTCGATTTGCGCACCGATTTAAGTTGAGAATGAGCCTTTATGGCCTTAAGTAGAAATGTAGGGAATGGTATCTCAAGTTCGATGCTTTCATGCATTCACAAGGATATCTCCACAGTGATATGGATCAATGTCTATACATAAAGAATGCATGTTATGATAGTCTTATGATTTTGGTACTCTTTCTTCATAAAATATTGATTATTGGGAGTACTCAAGATGAACTGGATGCCTTGAAAAGTAAGCTCAAGAAGAGCTTTGATATAAAGGACCTGGGACACATCTCATATATTGTTGGGATACCCATCACGTGTGATCACTCTAAGGGGCTTCTTTACTTGTTACAAAAGGAGTACATCCCCAAGAGGTCCTTGAGAAGTTTCATATACAATATGTTAGGCCTATTGGATGTCCTTTACCTTTGCACGTGAAGGCTAGTCAGGCCAATTGTCTATAGTTTGATTAGCAGAAGACTGAGATAGTTAAGATCCCTTATGCATCTGTGTAGTGGATAGTTTGATGTATTCCATGTTAGCCACTCGTCCTAACATAGCATTTGCAATGGGAATTGTGGTATGCTATATGGCTACACCTGGCAAGTGGCATTGGGATGCCATGAAGGGTATTATGAGGTACCTTTAGGGCATTGTAGATATGTGCATATGTCATGGTTGCCAGGATACAAGAGTCATGGGATGCACTGACTCTGATTATGCAGGACATATAAATAGAAGGAAGTCCACCTCTGGCTATGTCTTCACCTTTGATAGAGGCGCTATTTCTTGGATATCAAAGGCAGAGTATGTCGCATCCACTAGGCTTGCAAGAAGGCTCTCTAGTTAGGTCGTCTGGTCGTAGACCTTGGTATTACTGATGTGGTCCTTACACTGCATTTGGATTCTACGAGTGCTATTCACTTGGCCAATAATCCAATCTTCCAATGCAAAGACAAAGCACATTGAGGTGCATTACCACTTTATCAGATAGGCAATTGAGGACAAGTCCATTGATCTTTTCAAGATCTCAACTAATCAAAATCCTATAGATGTGCTAACTAGAAGTCTTTCGACGAAGCGTTTTGAGTTTCTTAGGAAGCTAGGATGAGACGATGTCTTTCCTAATCCTGTTGTACTTTCACTTTTTTCTTATTCTCTTCTCACTAGGGACACATTTGCCTTTAAGTGGGAGATTGTTAGGGATAAAGATACCTATGTCTACATTACTCATATGTTACTATACTAATAGTATTCACACACCTGTATACTACAGGTGCTAGGCACCTCTATATACCTATACACTGCAGGTGGTAGATAACCATCATTGTCACTTCATTCTTTATTCTTTTAGTGACATTTGAATAAGGGAAGGCCAGTCACAAATTGTGATTATTGGAGTTTTGATATCTTGAGTCTCTCTCTCTCTTACTCTCTTATTCCATCCACCATAGCTCACTCCTTCATTGATTTTTCTTGCTTGTGCTCTCACTCGGGCTTCTCCCTTCAAGTTTTCCTTGAAAATATATAGTGTTGTTACATGACCAATCGAAGAAAAATATCATATCATAACCTAATGCAACACAACCCACTGCAAGAAGACAAGCAATCCTAGTAGTTATAGAAAAATTTGACCAAACAACCAAAAGATTAAGCCAAAAATTCAATGTGATCTTTCAATAATTAATATACTTAGATAAATAATTGCATCTTGCAGTTCAATGATATTTTTCCAAGAATACTGAAGTCTAAATCCCACAATTTAGTAGGTTGGATATTCCTTTGGTAGACATTACGAGTACTTTGGCACATGATTTTATGGCTTATGATGACTCTCAAATAGCATTGGAAGTAATAGATGTGAGTTTGGTTTTATCCATCAATTGCAACCACATACCTTTCAGTTGGTTCAAGAAGGTGTAATGCAGGCTCTTATCAATCTCTATGATAACAATATCTTGCAAGGATGTATATGTAATGTTGAAGCTAAACGCATGTTGTTGGGATTACTAACTATGGAAAAATCGGAGCTTCAAACTAATTTTTGGGCATCAATGAAGTATTTTTGTAGTAGTGGTACTACTCTTTTACAGTCTTTTCAAGGTAGGAATGTATTACATTGGTTGGTATCATTGCTTAAGTAGTCATCTTACCCACATTTAGAATATATATTGGTATTGCTTTCCACTCTCTCTGCTGAGATTGATGCTAATTAGTGGGCTATGATGGTTCATACACATCCATTGGTTATAGTAGGCGATCATGGGCTTCATTAGAAGGACATCTAGCATGGGAAATCTTGGATGTTAGTATGCTTTCATTGGTCAAACTTCTTGGAAAATGTTCTACAAACATAGAGGAATATATTACATTCATCTTGATTCATCTTTGTATCTACCATGATGATATTTGCCATTGTGTAGAGATGGCTATAAATCATTTGTTGAAACATACTGCATGATCACTTTAAGGATAGTACTCAGTCTACTCTACAAGATATGGTTACTTCTTTGGCACATTTTGATGCTTATGTCTAAATTTGTAGAATTAAATCATGGACAACAAGTATACTTTGTACAAAGCTATTTTAAATGAAAGGCACCTCAAAAAACTCTTGTAAAAGAGCGCCAGGCTCCCTCCTGTGCCATTTGTAAAAGAATAGACGGGTATAGGCTTAGGGCATGAAGCAAGAAGAGGGAATTAGAAAAAGGGACGTTGCCACAATGGCCGGTCATGTAAAAAGGGATGGGTGCCCATGGGATCTTAGGGCTTGTATATAAAGTTCAAAAAGTAAATGGAAACTCATTCTTTGGTGTGTTAACAAGAGTCCTCTCTTCTTCTCTTCTTCTCTTCACCTTGCTTGTGTGTGTGCTTTTGAGAGAGGGAGTGTGAAAGTATGAGGGAGTGAGTGAGTGTGTGGGAGTGAGGGATCAAGATGGTGAAGCTCTTCACCATCTCCTCTTCTCTCTTCTCTTCTCTTCTCTTTTCTCGTGCGCGGCTATGGTGGATGGAGCTTGGAGATGGAGGAGGCTTGAGGTAGGATGCTTGAGCTAGCATCTAGGATCATGGAGCTACTAGCATGTGCGAGAGAGGAGGCAGCTCATTTCGGCATCAAGGTAAGCTCACTAAACCCCGAGAGGATCGACGGCGCATCGGCTAGGTGAGAGACAGCCATGAGAGCTCACTTGAAATGCTTGAAACAATAAGCGGTCCATGGGTCTTGGGGGTTGAGCGTGAGCTCCCACTACACCTTGGACTTGCATGGTTATATAGATGCAGATTGAGATGGTAGTATTTTAGATAGGAGGTTTACCAGTGGATTTATATTTTTCTTTGAGAGTGGTGCTATTACTTGGAGTAGCAAGAAATAGCCTATAATTGCATTATCTAGTACTGAGGTAGAGTATAGAGGTGCTATGGTTGCAGCATGTGAGGTAGCTTGGCTACGCAAGCTACTTGATGATTTGGGGTTGCAAGTGGACAAGACGCTTATCATCTGTGGATCAATTGATTGGTATTATGATGTATCCAAATGGAGAGGAGGAAAGCAAGGTTACATACTCATATATAAATTCATCTAGTGGAGCCATATTAGTAGGAATATCAATATATGACAGTATCCTATTCATGGTACCAGATGTACATACAATTTGTGTGGGATTAGCCACTTCTATGGGTTCTTTTGTCCTTATCCATGGGGAAATTGAGTCCTTCTACTAGCTCTAGCATTCACTTGATTTATTCTAACTCCTTTCTAATCTTAAATCATTGGGTCCACATGAACCTAGCCCATTGTTGCAAGAGATCTCTATCCAATCTTCTTTGTGTTGCCATATCTATTTTGCGAATATGCCTTCGCCTCCCTACATGCTATATTCTCATATTTTAATCATATTTTGTAACGAGCTATTGGATACCTAAAGGAAAATCCATGGGGTCAAACCTTAAATTTCTAACATTTGAGATTGCCTTAGGCATTGTGTTAAACTCTTTTATAACTATCAACATCTCGATTAGAATTATTAGATTATATTGCAAGGGAATGTAAGTTGCAATTTTATCTCTCAAGAAGGACATCTTATCTTGAGTTGGTTGCAACAATAGTGATGTCTTTAACACATATTATGCTAGTGGTATTGCCTTGTGTAGGCTGGATAGGCACAATAAGTTCTCAGTTTTCTTATGTTATTGTTAGTATATTGTCTTCTCTTCACAATGTATGATCAACACTATTTTTAGTTGTGTGTTCTTGGGTTATTCTTTTTATCTCACTATGTATTATCAACACTATGTTTAGTTGTGTGTTCTAGGGTTATTCTTTTTATCTCACCTCTTTCTAGATTGACGAATTAATGGGTCACTTGCATGGAGGCTAATCAATCTAGATCCTCTAAGTTTCTCTAGGTTGTATTATTTGATCTTAGGTTTCTATTGTGAAATATGTCAGGTCTCTAGTAGTTCTTTTCCTCTTGGCTATCCTTTATGCATTCTCCCTTGGTCTCTATTTGTTTTCTCCCTACATGTGTGTGTGTGTGTGTGTGTACCACAACATTAATAACTTACAAACCTAGAGGAAGGAGAGTACTTCTTTTCAGGAAAGGTTCACAATCATCTATGTCATAAAGGGTTTGACATTTCATACAAGGCATGTGGGTAACTTGTTCAAGAAGAAGAGTCCCAATGTCTCCAAGTCTTTTAATGTGGTTGTCTCTACAATTAGCTTCCTCCCCAATAGTTGGACCTATGACTCAACATTTAGGTTATCTAGTGTGCAACCCTTGGTGACCTAAGTTAATGTGGAGTGCTTGATGTGAAGTGAGTTTGCAATGGTTAGGTCTAGGAGGCGATCCTAAGAATTGGTAGACCCTAACTGAGGTGTATCCAAATGAGATTAAGAGCTATGTGTGTGAGTGTTGGGGGTAAAGGTGCCTCTGCCTAGCTGCACGTATATTACTACATTGACAATTCCCACGCTTGCACACTACAGGCGGCGGGTGTCTATCACTATCGTTTTATTCTTTATTCTTTTAGTGACAGATGAATAAAGGGAAGGTTGATCACACATTGTGACTATTGGAGTTTCCACATTGTGAGTCTCTCTCTCTCTTACTCTTGCTCTCCCGTCATAGCTCTCTTGTACAAGCTTTGATCCTTCTCACCTTTCAAGTGGTATTAGAGCATGGTTGCTTGAGCATTCGAGCTTGGTCCATGACTCCTTTACCATTCATTCGAATCCCTACTCCATTGGTTCTCACTCTTGGTAGCCATATCCAACTCCTTCGAGCTTTGATCACTCTCCAGCTTCCCGACACCTACTCGGCCCATTTGGGCACCCTCAAGGCGTTCCTTCAAAGATATTGAAGCATTCTTTTGAGTGTTTATTTCAATTTGCAGGGTACAATAGGAAGGGGCAGCCATAGCTCACCATTGGAGCTCCCCCATTTCATATCTTGGCTCCTGCCTGATTAGGCTTGACAAGGCTTTGTGTAGGCCTTCTTTAGGCCCTACTTGAGTCCCCCCCTCCATCCCATTAATGACACGTGGACCAGCAACTTCTCATTGATAGCTTGAAAACACTTCATTTGGCACATGGGAACACCCCCTTGATGCTTGGCATTGGTGGTTTATCATTGGCATTGATTTGTGGACTGATTGACCTCAGTCTAGGACTATTTTCCATAGTCCATAGGCAGCCACAAACAGTGTTACATCAGCACTTTATGTTTATGCTTGGTTGGCATTGACATTTGATGCCCGATTGGGGTCCTAAATGTTAGGGGAATGTATGCCTATTGATTGGCCATCATTTGGAGCTGATTTAGTGGCCTAAAATACTCAGTTTTACACTGTAAATCACTACTATACATTCCAAGGCTGAAGCTTATTTAGTCACTTTATGCTTTGCCTATTGATCACAGGTTCCCGGGTGTTTCATATGACTATTGGGATGCAAATGAAGGTTGGCAAATGCTTTGGATGGTTTCGAAATGTATTTTGAGCCTTGTTTGAGCTCCGTATTAGTTGGCATTTACTTAACATTGGTCTACACCGGCATGCTTTGTGACAAAGGTCATACCTATGGTCTATGTATGACCCATTGGCACATGCTTGATGCTTATGTTACCTACACATGCTAGTTACATTGTTTGGACTTAAATGCTACTGGAGCTTCATTTGGGCTTGACTTTGGATATTTTGGAGCTTATTTTTTTCTTTCTTTGGCTCGTCAGAGATTGATTGGGATTTTCTTCATGACATTGGATGCTATCATTGGATACTTGACTGCTCATATGCTCTGGATGTCTTATTGATGTATGACCTTGGATACTCCATCACTGGTGCTCTTACATGCTTTATTTGAGATTATTTGCTTAACACTTACATCTTTTGTGCCATTGGGAGTATCTTTGTATGCTTATCAGGTATTGAGCACTGCGGGTTATGCATATTGAGCTTTTGGATTTTTGAGACTGGGATCTCCTCATGGATGATGTATGGTTGATATACCTTGGTCCTTGTAGATGTACTTGGGCTGATTCGACTTTGTATTCACTGAGTAGACCCCGACTTGTGTCAGTCTTGAGAGTAGTATGTACATTTTGCCCTGTTGATTGGGGGGTGTACTGACTTTACTGACAGATTTTGTCTGACATGCTTGGGTTTTGACTCATGTTAGTTTGACTGTTACATGCTTATTGATGCCCTCTTGATGCTGGTTTTGCATTGACAATCAGACTTGGACTTTTTTTTTTGCCTATTGTCAGCTCTTATTGTACACTGTTGCAAATTATTACAGCAAGCATATATCTCCAGACTGGCATGTATTTTTCATGTTGAATCATCCTAGTTTGATGTACTTTTGATGGTACTTAGTGATGGACAACATCATTAAATACTCATTTCTCGCCATTTTACCTTGGTTTTGGTGGGGTTTTTGTCATTTTCTATTGTTTACAACAAGCAGTTTTGAACTTTCTGCACTATTTCAGCTTGCAGTATGGCATCTTCTTTCACTAATAGTGCTATCTACATCACTAAGCTTGATGGTATGAATCACTCCTATTGAAAGAGCCAAGTTTGGCAGGTATTGGTGCAGAAATCACAGATAAAGCCACTACAATTAAGTGGAGAGCAACCTGAAACTATGATTAATGATGAATGGATGGAGCTTGATGAGTTATGCAATCCCACCCTCATCTTGTCTCTCACTGAATAGGTGCATTACAATGTGGTTGAGGAAGCACAGAGTGCTTGGCAGCTTTGGGATAAGATCAAGAACCTCTATGATAAGCAAAGTCCTACAAGTGAAATGTATTGACTGAAAGTACAGCTTATGGAGCTCCACATGAAAGAGAATGTGACCATGTCAACTCATCTAAGCCAGTTTCATGCTATTCTTAAGAACTTGGTTTTGAAAGGCATTGATTTCAAAGAGGATGTCACACCATTGTTCTTGCTTGGAACTCTTAATGAGCCTTGGGATGTATTCTGCATTGCCTTATGCGCTTCTGCTAGTACTCTGAAGCTATCTGATGTTGAGAGCTCTCTTTTGCAGGAAGAGATAAACTGTAAGAATTTGGATATCTCTCGTGTGTCTCATGCTTTGATAGTTAGAGGCCGACATGATGGAAATGCAAAGAATGACCGTGGTAATGGCTGTGGATGGGATTCATAGAAATCTCGATCCAAGTCACATGGCAAGTCACATAGTAAGTCTCGTGGGAAAAATGCAAATCTGACTTGTCATCATTGTGGGAAGAAAGGCCATATGAGGCCATAGTGTCATGAATTGCCCAATGAAAGATGAAAAGACAAGGGGAAAGAGAAAGTGCAAGAAAGTCTTCTGATTGTAGCATAGTACCTACTAAGTCAAGTGTTAAAATTGAAGAGATCAATGTTATGCAGCCCGAGGATAGTGATGGGGATTATTGTTGAGAAATAACAAATGATGTATGCTTCTTAGGAAGAGATGTCCTGAATCCCATATGCATAGTGAGGATATTGGAGAAGTTGGAAAGCTATAAAAGCATGTACTTGGTTCACTTTTAATGGTATGCTGCCGTACTTTGTACTACACTCTGTGTCATTGTCACATCCTACTTGAGATTGTGTTTATGAGTCCAAGCATTCAATCTTGGAACCTAATTCACTCAAGTAAGAGTTAGTATCATTTGTCCATGTTGCAATGATTCTAGTCATCACTTTCCAACCTCCATAACTGCAGCTATGCTCAAGATCCATGCATTTTCACATGGTATCAGAGCCATGGTGAGCATAGGCTAACTCTCCTCACTGCTCTCTTAGTCTCTCACAACCTTTGGCAAACTTAGTTCAAACACATAACTTCATCTCTTACTCCCTTTTTCACTCTATTCCTTTAGTCTGCCATAGCCAACCTGTACTGATCTTTTTTGGAGGACTCCGAGAGAACAAATTAAGCCATATCTTCACTAGCATCCTTCTAGGGATCTCTTCCGTGACTTCTTGCACAGGTTCTTGTTACATCACAGGTGGACATTGGTATTGTGTTTGAGCAGCATTGTATAAAATCGTCAAATCTATCCAGATCTATGCCTGAGAGTGGTCATATAGTTCGTGTTGATGAAGGTCATTGCCATTACTCCTGCGACATTAGGGCTTTTGTAGCCCATGGTCTAGGCTATCTTCAGACAAAGTCTCAGGTCAGATGGTCCACATGTCGCACTGCCAAAAGAAAAAAACCAGCTGCCATCACTAACAGAAGAACTCCATAACTACAATAGTTCAAGATTTTCTCTCACGTCATCCTATTGAAGTCTTTGCCACTCAGACTTGCTCAGTTTTTGCTAAGTGCAGTATTCAACTTCAGCAAGAGGAAGGTTTGAGAAACCTAAGCATCAACATCAAGGACTTCATTCGAGACAAAGTATCTATTGATACTCAAATAGTGCTCCTTGGCACTTGAGTTTTTCAGCTTACTCCAAAAGTAACTCACCTTCTAATTTAGCATGTGCTCAAGAACAACTGTAACAAGTTGGATCCTAAGAGTGTTAAATGCATATACCTTGGCTATGAAGATGCATGAGAGATGGGTTATTGTCTATGGGATCCGCAGGCACAGAAAGTCATCCGCAACCATGAAGAAGTCTTCCATGAAGACAAGATGCATAGGTAGCCTGAGAAGATAGTGGAGATACACAAGGTTATATTTCAAGAGGAGCCACAAGCTCCTGTATAGCCAGCTAGACAACCTGCAGCAATAGCATTAGTACTCATGGCCAGGGTGTTTGACAGAACATTGGGCAGGCCTCTCACCTATGATGAGGCTATGCACAGGGGTGACAGATCCTCCTTGGAGAGGGCTATGAAATGCATAAGAATATGACTTGGGATTTAGTTTCCTTGCCTACTAGCAAGATGGCTTTGTCATGAAAATGGGTGTACAAGTTGAAGAGTACCCCTGGACACCCCAAGCCGGCTTATAAGGCAAGACTTGTTATTAAGGGTTTTAAACAGGAGCATGGAGTTGACTTTGATGAAGTCTTTTCTCCTATGGTTAAGATAACTACCCTCCGCTTGGTTTTTTCCTTAATCATGCAACTTGACTTGGACTTGTATTAGATGGATGTCAAGATGGCATTTTTACATGGGGATTTGCATGATGAGATTTACATGGAGCAGCCTAAGGGCTTTGTAGAGCCTGGCAAGGAGCACCTAGTGTGTAGGATGAAGAAAAGTCTTTATGGCTTGAAGTAGATACCTAGGGAATGGTACCGTAAGTTCGATGCTTTTATGCAGTCATAGGGCTACAACCGTAGTACTATGGATCCGTGCTTGTACACGAAGAAAGCCCGCGATGGATCTTTGCTTATTTTGGTACTCTATGTGGATGACATACTATTAGCAAGGAAAACTCATGATGAGCTAGATGCTCTTAAGGCTCAACTCAAGAAGAGCTTTGAGATGAAGGATTTGGGATAGGCCTCTCACATACTTGGTATTCGCATTAGATGCAACAAGCATCAAGGACTCCTCTACTTGTCATAGAGAGAGTACATTCATAATGTCCTTGAGCACTTCCACATGCAGGACGTGAAACCTATTGGCTATCCATTGCCTTCTTATGTGAAGGTATCACAAGCCAATTGTCTGCAAAAAGATGAGCAAAGGACTGAGATGCCCAAGATTCCCTATGCATCCGCAGTGGGCAGTCTTATGTATGCCATGATAGCCACTCGTCCACATATTGCCTTTGCAGTAGGTGTTGTGGCACACTATATGGCTACACCTGGCAAGAAGCATTGGATGCTGTGAAGGGTATCATGAGGTACCTGAAGGACACTACAAATATGTGCATATGTTATGGAAGCTAGGATACAGGAGTCGTGGGGTACAGTGACTATTAATCTCAATTCAAGATGGCAGAAATTGAAGCAAAGTGCAGAAAAAGGACAGAAAAAGAGCAAAGGCGTAGAGGCATGGAAAAAGGATAGAAAAAGAGCAAAGGCGCAAAGGCATGGAAAAAGGATAGAAAAAGAGCAAAGACGCAGAGGTACAGAGGCGACCCCTAAAGCTTAAGCTGAGGCAAAAAGTGCAATTTTAAATGGAAGGCGCCTCAAAAAACTCTAAAAACTCTTGTAAAAGAGTGTCGGGCTCCATCTTGCGTCATTTGTAAAATAATAGACGGATGTAGGCTTAAGGCATGAGGCAAGAAGAGGGAAATGGGAAAAAGGACCTTGCCACAATGGCTAGTCATGTAAAAAGGGATGGGTACCCATGGGATTTTAGGGTTTCGTATATAAAGTTGAAAAGTGAATGAGAAGCTCATTCTTTGGTGTATGGCTAACAAGAGTCCTCTCTTCTTCTCTCCTTCTCTTCACCTTGCTTGTGTGTGTGCTCTTGAGAGAGGGAGTGTGAAAGTGTGAGGGAGTGAGTGTGTGGGAATGACAGATCAAGAGGGTGAAGCTCTTCACCATCTCCTCCTCTCTTTTCTCGCGCGCGCACGGCTATGGTGGATGGAGCTTGATGGAGAAGGCTTGAGGATGCTTGAGCTAGCATCTAGGATCATGGAGCTACCGGTGTGTGCGAGGGAGGAGGCAACTCACTTCGGCATCGAGGTAAGCTCACTACACTCGTAGGTTCGAAGGCATGTCGGCTAGGTGAGAGATAGCCATTAGAGCTCACTTAAAACGCTTAAAGTAATAAGTGGTCCATGGGTCTTGGTGGTTGAGCATGAGCTTGGTAGTTTGCATTTATAACTACCCCAGAAAGCCTTGGTCATAGTTGGCTCATGCCACAATAGCCTAGTAAATTTAAGAAAAAGTGAAGCTTGAATAAGGCTCAAGTCTATGATTGCAACTTTGTAAAATACTAATATGGCTATATGTGACATGGACAATAAAGAGGATAAGTTATCAATTTTGAGTGATATAGAAAGCCATAAACTCAAACTTGACTTACACATATATGCATAGTAAGCTTTATAGAGCATATAAAACCCACTGTCGTATAAGAAGGATAGAATGTGTGTAAAATCTTGCATATATACAACATTCAGCTTGTCCTTAGGATCTGTTTATGGATTTTCTTGCATAGCATGAGATTTGGGACTGTGAAATTTGATTATAAAAGTATGCACACTACCTCTTCATTTTGCACCACCTATAGATTTTTTTATTGTAGAAAATGATATGTCCATCTTTTTGGAAGGATGATGAGCATTCCTCGTCTCTCTTCAACTAAGAACCAATATACTATGCAAGCTAAGAAATCTCCATATCATCAATGTTTTGGCACTCCAATCAGATTCTAAATTCTAGCATTTTGTAGGTTCATATAATGCCTTGGCAACTACAACAATTCCAATGTTGCCATCACCCTCACAGGGGGTTCCACCTTGATTTATTTAGCCAATGCATGAGAAAAGAATGGATATGAGCTCATCAAAAAGCCAATTAGGAAACCCACATGGAGACATGGTAATCACACTGTTGTTAATGGAGAAGGCCATAATAGATCAGAAAACTAGGGAGGAGATGAAGCTATATATACATACATATATATATATATATATATATATACATATATATATATATATATATACATATATATATATATATACATACATACATACATACATACATACATACATATATGTATGTATGTATGTATGTATATGTATATACATGTAGTCATTTTTTCTAAGACCATAATCAAGGGGGTCTACTCAAGCCACAACAAGTGAGCTCTCTCTATCTATCTCTCTCTCTCTCTCTCAAAACATCCCATAGGTGATAGTCCATCTCATATGTATCCCCATAACCAAGAAAGATGTGTTTTATGAACTTAGGATCTAGCTTATTGCGCTTGTCCTTGGGAACATGGTAGAAATCCTCATAACCAAAGATATGCAAATGATCATATGATGGACGTTTTCTAAACTATACCTCCTCTTTGTAACTTGATGATCAAGAGTAGTGTCTGGGGATTGATTAATCAAATATATGATAATAATAACTACCTCAATCCAAAAGTGTTATGATAAGCCTGCCTAGCTAAGCATAATATGGACTTGCACTTGATTTGTTCTATTCATGTCCTTAGCGCTATACCATTTCCAGGTGGGTACACAGCGTAGTCATCAACTGATGCTTAATTTCCCTCTCATCTCACAAATGCTCAAAGGCTTCAGAAACATATTCACTCCCATTATCAAATCATAGGCATTTCAACCTGGACCCAAACTAGTTCTTAAGAAAAGTAAGCCCACGCTGAAACGTAGCCAAGAACTCTGATTTTTACTTTATGGGATATGCCCAAACCTTATGTGAGTAATCATTAATGAAAGTAACACAATACTTCACACCACCTAATGACTTGTAGGGCATAGGTCCATAAATATTAGAATGAATAAGAGCCAATGGATCATGCATGCGCGTAATGCCAAACTTCTTATGTGAATTACATGTTTATCTACCATAAAGACAATGCTTACAAGAATCAAAATAATTATAGTCAAGGGGTGGAAAATATTGCAAACATGTAAGAATTTTCACCCCCTTTGGCATATGCCCAAGGCAACAATACCATAATAATACATGTGGTATTGTAGCCACTGCCAACACATGGTCGATAAACCCAGATACAAGTAAGGGATGTGCTAGACTTGGTACCTTGTGTTAGGGTAAGATGCCCATAGGTAATCCTCCACGAAGAATCACCAAAAGAAATAAATAATCTGCATCATCCAACTGGGAAGTAGAAAGTAGGCTTTTAGTCAAAGTTGGAACATGGCATACATCATGCAAAGTAGATATAATTCCTAAAGGAAACTACAGCTAGATATCTGCAATATTAATAATATCTAATGCAAAGTCATTACCCAATCTGACCGATCGTGTCATGCTATGATAGGAGAAGAACTACTCTCGATGAGGGGTAATGTGAAATGAAGCCCTTGAATCAACCATCCAATACTGAACATAGATGGATGAGGCACTAGTCAACTACAAAACATCAAGAGAAGAAGTTGCAAGTATGTAATTGTCATCAAAATTAGTCTATGAGATATTAATCTCTTCTATCTTGATGCTAGACTTGCTAGGGATAATGATGTGACCATCATTTTTTTTTTGCACTTTGTCCTTTTCCTTTTTCTTGCGCTTCTCATCACATATTTTATGGCACTGTGGCCAAATATGACCCTATTTTCCATAATAATAAGTCAATGCAGACTTATGGCCATGGGACTTATTGCAAGACTGTCCATGTGATTGAGAACAAAACTTCTAAGAGTATCTCCCACAACAATCATTACTACTCTTACCATTATTACCTTTGATTTTCAAATATGAGAACTATGGAAGCATCAACATTATTTTTGTTAACCTCTTCATTCAAGAGTGCACCCTCTACATCCTACAATCTTACCCATCAGTATGCATATTTGCACACATAATAGTATGGAATGTGTCCCATGACTCAGGATATATAATCAACATGAACAAGGGAGAAAGATTCACCTTAAAGTCAATCCCTTGCGAAGATAAGTGACTAAAAGTATAATGAAACTCATTTAAGTGAGCGGACATGGAAGTCCCCTCCTCCATATGAAGGTCCATGACTTTGCTTGTCATGGCACTCTTCCCTTTAAAGGCAACATTATAGAAAACCTACTTAGAGAGTGACGAGATGATTGTAGATCTACATATCACATCCAATTCAGTCCAATCCTCTATATCAAAGCGTTTAGGCTTTACACGCTCATGTCTTAATGGCTTAATTTGCAATTTCTACACTAGGACTTGCTAAATTTGTGCTTTCCAATAGATGTACTTTGTGCCATCCAAGTTGTCAATGTTGAAGGTAGCACTATCATTAAATCCACCAGTCATAATGTAGTGAATGAAAGCATAATCCAAGTCAAATAGGTTGATGTAAATGATAGTAGAAAAGACCAAAGTTGAGACCAAGTTAGTGTCTAAATAGATGAAATCAATAAAGAGGAGAGCTGTCCACTATCTACCAAAGAATGACAATCAAGTCAAAGCATTTTCCCTCATAGATTATGCATAAACCATTAGTAATCATTAAGCATGCAACTGGTACTGAGAATTGTCAAACTCAATGTGTCATAGATTGATGTAAATGATAGTAGAAAAGGCCAAAATTGAGACCAAGTTAGTGTCTAAATAAATGAAATCAACAAAGAGGAGAGCTATCCACTATCTGCCAAAGAATGACGATCAAGTCAAAGCATTTGCCCTCATAGATTATGCATAAACCATTAGTAATCATTAAGCATGCAACTGGTACTGAGAATTGTCAAATTCAATCTGTCAAAGTGGAATATATCCAATAGGCATAACTATCATGCATATAGTAGTTCTGAAGACAATGGAAGAGAGTTGCTAGATACACAATGGACTCGGCAAGTGTAAAGAAGCTCAATACATAGCCAAGTAGGATGAATACATCATCAACAACAACCTGACAGAGAGAGGCACCAGCCCAAAGCATAAATCAAATTAGCCCATTAAGCAATAATTGCATCTAAATAGTATCAAGAGAGCATGTACATAACTCAATCAAGTCGTCCCACAATCTCACTCAAGTAAGCTCAATTTCATAAACCCAAATCTTTGCTCAAATGCAAAATAGGTAAGTAGCCCAAGTAACTCTCACTCTAACAAAACTGAATGCCAAGCTCAAAACATCAAGTACATGGCCATCCAAAATCCCAAATATATCAATCAAGGATATAAAATTCAATAGAATCTTCAATCCCATAATGTTAATAACTACTATAGCAACTAGTGAAAGATCCAATACATATCCAGGGGCATAGCATCATTGACATACATCAATTCATCCACTGAAGTACTCCAGTATCATCCAATGGCAATAGGCATAGAGTTTCACAGTCAATTAGCTTGTTGTGTGATTGGATACAATTAGGATCTCTTGAATAGTAGTTAACAACAGTTATGGCTTAAATACAATAAATAGTATGTCTATCCTCAATGTAGTGAACGAAGGCATGTCTGCAATACAATAAACAACATATCTATCTTGCAACACAATGAATAGCATGTCTATCATGCAAAGAGTAAATAGCAGGACTATCATACATAGAGTAGAAAAGAGGCTTATCTTACACAGAGCAGACAATAGGTTTGTCTTGCACAAAGTAAATAGTAGGTCTATCATGCACAAAGTAAACAACATGTATGTTATGTTAATGACAGGAGAGAGGGAGAGGCCTAAAATATACACAATCTCAACTATCCACACTAACCTATTTGGTGCTATTTTTGGCTACATTGGAGTATTTATTGAAGCTCAGTCATGTCTACTTGATGAGTCGACAAAAGGAGCCCACACAAGTCGTAAAGAGGCCTATGAAGCATCAGACTTATGCATACCTTCTTGAGGGAAAACCATTAAACCTTAAGCTACAGGTTTCAAATTTGGACTAAAGCACATTGAAGAGAAGATCCTTGAACCAATGCTTTCATACCAGTTGAAGGGAGAAGCTTGAGTGAGAGCAAGAGCAAGTGGAAGCAATGGAGAAGTGAACCATGGCAAATGGAGCAAGAGAGCGAGAGAGAGAGGCTCAAGATGTGCGAACTCCAATAGTCACAATGTGTGAAAAGCCTTCCCATATTCAAATGTCATTGAAAGAATAAATAATGAAGTAACAATGATGGGCACTTGCCACCTACAATGTATAGACATGTGGAGGCATCCACCACCTACAATATACAAGTATGCGGGTACTATCAGTGTACTAATATACCGACAGTGTATGCACGTGCACCCTTATCCCCAACAAAACTCAAGACATGCATTTGCTAATATTTGTCTTGTGGATAGGGATAGAGTATGCCATGTATCCAAGTGGTACATACAATAGCTATTGGTAATAGAGTAGGTCTTCAACTTCCTAGAAGCCTTCCACACTTATAAACCCTTCTTGAATTTTTGCTTTATCTTCCTAGACAAAGAGATCATTGGAAAGATCTTTCTTGACTTATAAAAGAATGGTTGCATCTTTTGGAGCTCTACTACTTATTGTGCAAAGTTGGAATTGTTTCGGCTTATAGGCAAAACATGTGACTTAACGCAATAGGCCCAAAGCTTATGCAAAACTTCACGCCACCCAACAATGATTGATAGGGCATGGAACCAAAAACATCTGAAGAATGGATAAGAGCCAAAGGCTTACCCATGTGCATAGAACAAGACTTTTTCTGAAACTTATATGTCTTCCTACCATAAAGCAATGATCACATGAATCAAAACATGAGTAATCAAGAGGCGAAAGATATTGCAAATGAGTATGTACTTTCATTGCCTTCAGATATATGTGCCCAAAATGGTGATGCCAAAGAGATAGATTAAGAAAATTGAAAACATGCTCAATAGACCCAAAGACAAGTGAGGGATAGAGGCTACCAACCTTGGCACCCCAAGCAAAAACAAGACTGCCAAAAGAACAGAATCCTATTGGTCATGAAATGCATCTTCTTTTTTGGATGCAAAATAGGAGCATCGAGATAATGAATTTGGTTTCCCTTGTTGGTTTTTGGATTGATATGATATGATAAAATTAAATCTACAAAGGAAGATACTCCATCTTACTTGTCAATCAATTTAAGACTTGTCAACTCAAAAAGTACTCTAGATTTTTATGGTCTATAAAGACTATGATTTTGTGGGGTGCCCCCTCTAGAAGATGTCTCCATGTTTCAAAGGAGTTAGATCATAGGTGAGTTGTTGTATTTTAGATGCATAAAATAATGCTAATCTAGATTCTTGTTGAAAGTTTTTATTTTGGTCTTAGCAACTCTATCTCTATATGTATTTCCAAATATGGTTGAGAACTCTTGAACAAAATATTCAAAATCATGAAGTGGACAAGATTCCTTCTCAAGTAAGAGTGCAAACCAAGATAGGGTTGTACCTGAGAGGAATGTGCCAATAAGTCCCACTTAAGGAGCATCATTCAGCTAGGGCTTGGGTTGCATGTAGATGAACAACCAAACCTAGTATAGAAAAAACCTTTGAACTTTGACCTACTCTCATTGAAACTTTCAAGCAAGCTAACCTTCAACTCCCTTTGTAACTAAGAGGGTGGCTAGAAGATGTGAAAGGGATTTTTTAATGTGGGCTTACCTCTTAGAGTTCTTGGATTGATTTTGAAGGTCTTGGATAGCTAACACAAAAGCTTGGGGTTTCTCTACTTGTAATTGTGCATTGCTCTTATGAACTTATTGAATTTATTCTAGAATATTTTGCAAGGTGGTGATGATACTTTCCATCACTATATCCATCACAACTAGATACGATCAAAGTATGTAGTCTTGCCAAATTGTTATGAGGTCAATAAAAACTTAGCAAGGACAAGGATTGTTGCCTTACGAATTACAAGAGAATAACTTGAAGAAGGAGGAAATTTTATTTATTTGTTGTGCAGAAGGATGAAGTATAATAATATATTTCTCGTTACACGATTGATACAAGACACGACAAGCATCCCAAGAAATATTTTTACCATTTTTACATGATTTGTGCCTTATTTTGCAACGGTAAACCCTACCCTTTTCCAATTCAATTTCCTAATCCTAACCTACACTAAATGCAACAAGAATCGAAAGCAAAAAACTGAAATGATTTCTCCATGTTTTCCAATCATCAACAAACAAAATAACCCAAAATACTTGCTTCGAATATCAAAAAACCCAACTTCCTACCTATCTCAAGCCCCGGTTCGGGGATGAATCCCTTACTTCGATGCTCGATATGAGGTGCGCAAGTACTCAAGCTTGAATCCGTCGGTCCTGGCAATAGAACCAAAATATAGTGGGAGCTCACGTTCAACCGCCAAGACCCACGGACCGCTTATTGTTTCAAACGTTTCAAGTGAGCTCTAATGGCTATCTCTCACCTAACTGACACGCAGTTAATCCTACGAGCGTAGTGAGCTTACCTCCATGCCAATCGAGTTACCTCCTCTCCCGCGCACTTCGGTAGCTCCACGATCCAAGTACAAGCTTCAAGCAAGCTCTATCCTCAAGCTCCACGCTCCAAGCTCCATAGCTGCGAGCGAGCAAGATAAGAGAAGAGAAGAGAAGAGAAGAAGAGAGGCGAAGATGGAGAGCTTCTCCTCCCCGGTCCCTCACCCTCACACACTCACACTCTCACATTCCCTCTCTCAAAAGCACAAGCTCAAGCAAGCAAGAAGAAGAAGAAGAAGAGGAGGAGAACCACTTTTGGCCACACACAAGAATGAGCTTCTCATTCACTTTTCAACTTTATATACAAAACCCTAAATCCCTTTTGGGCGGTCATTCCCTTATCCCCTTTTTTACATGGCCGGCCGTGGCCTAGGCCCTTTTTCCCATTGTCCTCCTATCTTCCTAGCTTCCTTCCTACCGCTCATCTACCTTTACAAATTGCACGGGTGAGAGCGCGATGCTCTTTAAATTAAATCATGATGCTTTTGCACTCTTTTACAAAAGTATTGACTTGCATTTTTTCTTGTGCGCATTTTTTCTTTATTTAGGACTTTTCTACACTTCTTATGTTTCCATATTTTTAATGTCATGCCTTCGTCTTTCATTTACTTTTTCCTTGGCCTTTGTCTTCTACTTTAGATTTTCCAGATTTTCCACCTTGTTTGTCTGACGGTTAACACTACCCCTGCCTCCAGTCGTACCCTCGCTACCTTGTGCTACTATCTCCAATGTCCTAGAGAATCTCTAGCCTCCTCCCTGAGTCTACACTAGTCATCTGCGTCTAGTCACTAGGGCTTTGAGGCGCCACTCTTAAGTACCTTGCGTGAGTATGATTGTCTGTGTGACATGTACGCACGCATGCACTCCATCATCCAGCCCTGTGAAAAACCTATCTGCTGTAGTGGGTACCGGAAACTCCTCATGCAAGGATACTACTATGTAGTCCTTGCTTCCCTCGGGCATGTTCTTCCAATGGTCTAAGATGTTGTGTTGAAAAACTTGTTGGCACAACTCTCTCATATGAGCCATCACCCTCATCCCCTCATCATTCATGATCACGGCTCCTGTCTTATCATTCACAAGGTATTCATATCCCTCTGATATGTCTAAGATATGTCCTCTCCCACCTGTGACCGTGCTCCTGGGCATATCCAAGAGACCCCTGTATATCTGGTGTACCCACGGGGATGGTATCTCTCGGAATAGCACCCATAGGGGTGCCACCAGCGGATGGCTGAGCAAAAGCTGGAGTCGCTGGAGTAGATGTCCCCATAGGTGTGACAAATCCTACAGGTGACGTAACTCCACTAGAATGATGAGACGGAGATACTGCATTGGTACCTCCATAACAACTACCTGAGCCACCCTCTCTCAAACCTACATGAGAGCGAGGAGTAGCACATGTATCTTGAGCTGACCGCGGGCTCACCACATCCACGTCTCCGCAGCATCCCCCAGAACCACTCCCTTCATCCGGCCCAAGTATGGAGGATTGACCTCGTCTATTGAAAATCGAAGCATCAAAACGTGCCGAAGTAGATTTAATGGAATAGCCTGACGGCGTTCGAGATTGGTCCGCCATATCTCTGAATCGAACCATTTGATTTAGAGACGTATGTATAAATATCTCTTGCAACTCCTCCTCGCTCATCCCTTGACTCATCGTGCTCTCCAAATATCACCAAAGGTCACCTTCACAGACAAAAATTGATGTTAGCATAATCAATATAAAGATTCAAGAAAAGCACGGTAATATAACTCTGAAAAAATGATATTACTTAAAATGCATATTCTAGAGTACCCTTATAAGCGATTCATCAACGAATTGAGTAGGCGGATGCTATAAGTATGACGTAGCCTATGGTCCTATGTCAATCTCTTAACACAACTCCACATACCTTGGAAGGTCGATAGAAAGGTCACCACAAAAGGATGAGTCCACCTCGTTCTCAATTCTTGGCCTCTTGTCTTTCCATCATCATTACCCAATTCTACCTCCTCTACATGCTCCAAGCCATCTTTGACCTCCACCCCTTGCTCTCTCTCTCTCTCCCAGACAAGACACGACACGGTCCTAACATGACACAACACGACCCTGATGCGACACGACACGAAACGACACGGTGCAATGCGCCACGTTGCGATGCCCTCCCGGGCTAGTTTTCTACTGAAAATTGGAAGGAAACCTGATGTGCCAACAAAGTTGAGAGGGAGCCGTAGTGTGATAGGAACACGGGACATACCATTCAAAAATGTATTGGAAAGAGCTAAGGCTATGGGAGGACACTTTCTTTGAAGAGGAAGATGAGCTGGTGCGCAGAGCAGATGCTGTACGCTCGCGTAGTGAATGCCGGAAGGTCCCCAAGAATAATAGAACTCTACTTTTTGCACAAATTACAAGGTAAAAAGCATGAACGACATGAACAAGAGACCAATTGGGTGTAATCTCCCCCCATGCCTTGTGTGAGCGCTCCACAAAGCATGTATTTTATGTATTATTCATCTTCAAGCTCAAATAATAGCCCAAATTACAAAATAGCAAGCTTTTAGCTTTTGAGTTTGCTTTAACACAAAATAGGAATAAAGCTAATGGACGGTGTCCAAAGAGTCTGGCATGCCCAATACAATGTCCAAATAGAAATAACATAATCGTGCGCCCATGCACATAAAAAAATAATAATAAATATCGAAGCGCGACAAAATATAGGCGCCATGCCTAAGGTATGCGCCCATCAAAATATAATCAATAAATCGAATACTCGCTATCCTCCAATGCTTTTCTCCGCCACTACTGCTATCTCTACACATCAACTGAAGCATTCACAATCGTTAGTAAAATAATACAATTAAACCGACAAAAGTGAATACCTAGCAGTCTTCAGCTACATAAATAAATCAATTGGTTAGAAATAAATCCTAACCTTAATTTATTACGAGTGTGCACTCTAAACTCATAAACGTTTATTAATTTAATATGCATTTTGCGGAATCACCCGCTATGGAATCACCCATGTACACACTAAATTAATGAAACGCCCGAAAAGGACAGGCGTCCCCATCAACTTCTCGCACAAAGAATCCACTTTGTGTATGAGCCCCGATCATCAAAGTTTACGGAATCCACCGTAAAACCTCACGGAATCCACTGTGGCACGGAATCCACCGTGAAAACCGTGGCATGGAATCCACCGTGAAATATGCCTCCTGGCATCATACCCCCGTGGTGGGATAGCAATTGACCTCAATTGTTATTAGCTCAATGTGGAGCTAACAGAGTGGGGAAAGCATTTAAGTCTCTAGCGTGCATCCATTGTGCTTCCTCTATAGGATGGTTCTTAAATTTAACTAGATATCTAGAATATCTTCGGCCAGTTCTAGTGGTTATAAAATCAGTGTCTATGATAGCTTCAGGTTCAAGTATTTCAGTCTCTTCCTCTAACAAAGGTGGGTTTTCATAAACAGGGTGTACAGGTAATTGGCCTCTAAATGGTCTTAATAAACTAATGTGAAATGTGTTGTGAATTTTCCAGTGAGGTGGTAATTCTAACTTGAATGCATTGTCATTAATTTTATGAATGATCCTAAATGGTCCATAGAATCTAGGGGCTAATTTAACAACTGGATGTCTATCTACACTTTGTAGTCTACGTTTTTCTATTCTCAACCAAACATAGTCATCAACTTTGAAATTCATTGCTTGTCTTTTCTTATTGGCTTGTTTGGTATATGATTGCTGGGCTTTGGCAATCATGTCTTTAACCTCATCAAAGATAGTATTATGCATACTAGCAATATCATCAGCACTCTGAATTCTATTTGACAAAGATGCAACAGGTGTAGGTAATCTATAACCATAAATCACTTCAAACGGTGCTTTCTTTGTAGATGTGTGTGGTGTATCGTTATATGCAAACTGTAATAAATGCAAATGTGTATCCCATGTCTGAGGTTTAGAAATAGTATAAGTACGTAAAAGATCTAGAATAGTGCTATTAGTGGCTTCTGTTTGTCCATTAGTTTCAGGATGAAATGCAGATGAGAAATCAATTTTTGTGCCTAGGTTAGCAAACAAAGTAATCCAAAAGTTGTTACAAAATCTAGAATCACGATCAGAAATAATAACTTTTGGTAATCCATGGTTAGTAAAAACAGTTTTCAAAAACAATTGTGCTGCCTGTGATGCTGTTAAAGTTTTCTTACATGGAATGAAATATGCTTGTTTACTAAACCTATCTACTACTGTCCAAATCATATCATGGTTAGATTTAGTATTAGGTAAACCAGTAATAAAATCCATAGAAATTTGTTCCCATGGTCTAGATGGAATAGACAAAGGCATAAGTAATCCATACTGTTTACCATGATGTCTCTTAACTCTTTGACAAATCAAACATTCAGAAACAAAGTTAGATACATCAGTGTCCATATGCTGCCAATAAAAATCTCCAGTTAATGTACGTAAAGTAGATATGATACCTCTATGACCTTGATATGGAGGACAATGAATCTCATTCAAAACAAAAGATCTGAATGGAACTGTAACACATAATCTCTTTTCATAAAACATAAATCCATCATTATATGACAATGAATCAATAGGAATCAAGTTATTTTGAACTAATTTATTCCAATCTGTATGAAAAGTAATATCTCGATGATAAGTATCTTTCATAGCAATCAAAGAATCAAAAGATATAACAGAAATATTATGAATGGCAGGTCTTCTACTTAATGCATCAGCCACCACTACATTTTCTTTTCCGGGTTGATATTGAATGATAGGATGAAAACTCTGAATAAAGGATGCCCATTTGATATGTCGGTCAGATATTTGGGATTGGCTAAGTAAATGTCTAATACTTTGCTGATCGGTCTTAATCATAAATTTTGAACCCATTAAGTAGTGTTTCCACTATCTTAATGCTTGTACAACAGCTAATAGTTCTTTGTCATATGTGGAATATTTCAGTTCAGAGGGTTTCAGCTTACAACTAGAATAGGCTATAGGATGATTGTCTTGCATAAGTACGGCTCCTATTCCTGATCCACTAGCATCAGTCACTACTAAAAAGAATGGTCTATTAAAATCAGGCAACTGTAAGACAGGGGCATGGGTTAATGCATGTTTCAATAAGTCAAAGGATTTCTGTTGATTATCGGACCAATGATAGACAATACCTTTCTTCAGAAGTTTTGTTAATGGTAAAGCAAGTAAGGAAAAATTACGCACAAACTTCCTATAGAAACTAGCAAGACCAAGGAAAGATCGTAACTCATGCACATTTTTAGGTACAGGCCAATTCAATATTGCATCTATTTTCTTAGGGTCAACTTTAATTCCATCAGATGATACAATATGACCTAAATACTCAATTTCTGTTTTAAAGAATTCACTCTTTTCAGGATTTGCATACAGTTGATTATCTTTTAATAACTGGAAAACCAATGACAAATGCTCATAATGTTCCTTCTCATTTTGACTAAACACCAAAATATCATCACAGAAGACAATAACACAATACTGATATTTCAAAAATATACGGTTCATCATTCTACTAAATGTAGCAGGTACATTAGTCAATCCGAAAGGCATCACTAAAAATTCATAATGACCAAACTGTGTCCTAAATGCAGTCTTGAATATGTCTCACTTATTTAGTCTCACCTGATGATAACCAGACTTAAGGTCTATTTTACTAAATATGGCAGAACCTTGCAGTTTATCCATAAGGTCATCAACTCTAGGAATTGGATACCTATTCTTTACAGTGATCTTATTTAAAGCTCGATAGTCAATGCACATACGATAGGCATTATTATTCTTCTTTATTAACAGAACAGGTGCACCAAATGGAGAACTACTAGGTCTAATCAATCCTCTATTTAGTAATTCCTCATCTTGACTTTGAATTTCTTTTTGCTCTATCTGGTTATGCCTATATGGTGCTTTGCAAGGTGGTTGTGTACCAGGAATCAAATCTATTTTATGGTCTTCTGGACGTGAAGGAGGTAAACCAGGTGGTAGGTCTTCGGCAAAACAGTCTTTAAAATGTGCAAGAAATTCTTTATGCCTAGGATGTATATGATTTTCTTTAACTTACAGTTCATTCACCCAAATGAGATAAGATTTACTACTCTTGCGTAATGCACGTTTAGCTTGAGTATGCGAAAGCAGTGGAAAAGCATTAGATGCATGCATACCATACAATGTAATAGGTTTTCCTTGAAATTGAATATTAATTGAATGTGTGGAATAATCTATATCTGGGTTATGTTGATGACGCCAAGGCATACCTAAAATAATGTCACTCGACTATAATGGTACAACTAGAAAATTTCTTCTTTCAGTGTATTGATCAATTTGAATTTCTAAGTCATGCACTTCCTATGTACCATTATACCTAGTGCCTAAGAATGCTGCTTTAATGCGATAATGCATAGATACAGTCTGTAACTTCAATTCTTTTACTAGCTTTGCTGAAATAAAATCATGAGTGCTACCGTCATCATGCAAAATAATCTTTTCCTTTCCATGCACTAAACATTTCATAGTCAATAAAGAATGTGGAGTTGGCATACCTGGTAAAGTATCCGAAGGAGTAGTAGTGTCGTCCTCATCTTTTGTGAAATCAGGCATATCTTCATGTTCTTCGTCTTTCATTGCTCCAAGATAGTTGATATGGGCAGGTGGCTTCTTCGAATGGCAATTTGCTACTAGATATCCAGGTTGGTGGCATTTATAACATACTATTGGCTTGGCTTTGGTTACATTGTTTGCAATGGCGGGAAGTCTAGGGATATTGGGATTTGGCTGTGGAATAGGCTTGGAATTTTGATTGACATTGGATGGTAAAGCAGGTGGTTTTGCCCAATTTTTACGGAAAGTTGATGAAGTGAAACGACCTTGATTAAATCTTCTAAAATTTGAGTTGAATTGCTTAGATCCATAGTTACCATTGGCTTGGAATTGCTGTGGACGTCTGTCTCTACCTCGCAGCTTGTCTTCAGTGTCGTGAGCTAATGAAATTGCGTCTTCAAGAGTAGCAGGCTTGAACATGTTAACTTCAGCGTAGTAATGCCCAAGGAGTCCAGACATATACTTGCGCTTGTGTGTCGATTCAGGTACGTCTTCAAGCATGTGTAATTGGAGTAATGCATTCCAAAAACGCTCTGTGTACTGAGGAATAGGCTCACGATCCCGTTTTGCTGAAGAAGATCCCATTGCTTTATAGCTTTCTCATGAAATTGTGGAGGAAGGAAATTCTGCATAAACTTCTTCTTGAAATTCTCCCAGGTAGTGGGACAATCTATACTCTTGCGTACTATAGTCCACCAAAGAGATGCTCTATCCACTAAATGATTAGTGACACACTTGATTTTATCTTTTTCTGCATAGGTTTCCTCATGAAAGTAGTCATCAAACTGACTAATGAATGCAAGAACAATTTTTCCCTCTCGAGTGCCATTGAAAGTACAGAATTTGAAATTTCTTTTACTTATCTTTGATTCCCTGCGAATGGTTTGAGCTTCGAGAGTCGCGTCGATGGTACGTCGGATAAGATCTTCAGATTGAGGTTCTTCTTTATCGGTAGACGATCTTTGTAAATTTGCCAATTGAACTTGCAATGCTTACCTAGCCCGTCGTTCTTCATCCAATTGTATCATAATTAAGTCCGGCTTTTGCTCCATCGTAGGTTCAGGTAGGTCGCCTTCAGCCATTAAATCATCCATATGTGATTCCGTCATCCTGCAAAACTCAAAAGACCATTCACTCTCAAAATCAAGTTAGCGGGATGAGTGTAGCTCAAGTTCAGGAATACAAGGCTTATATATTTTTGGGTGTGGCTTTCACAATCTTCAAAAAATCTATGTTTTATCCTTCTTCGTATGCTGAAAATGCTTCAGCAAACCTGCGTATGGGTAGAGTACCTTCCAATGAACAACTTTGCAGTTCGAAGTTTCTGCGCAGGAACAACCCTTCTATGAGTTTTGAACAAAAGTCAGTTTTGACTCCAGTTGACTTGTCTGACTTGCAAAGTACCAGACTAATGTGACTTGCAGAGTTTGTAGACTTGCAGAACTTAGTTGCTTTGTGTAACTTGCAGAACTTGACTTGAAAAACTTGCAGAACTTGTAGAGTTTGGCAAACTTGTAAGACTTATGTGATTAAGCTTCTTTTGAGCTTAATGGACTTAAGCTTTAGAAAGCTTAAGTCTGCAACAAGTCGAATCGATTTTTAGGAGGGGAGGGGCTGTTTTTTCGCCACCGTTTGCTGACGCAATATGCCGCGGCCACAAACGATCAGATTTTCAACTCTAAGCTATTAAGTAAGCTTTAAGCTTACTTAAGCTTTTGAATTAAGCTTAACCTTTAGGAGTTATGAAAGCTTATCTCTCTGTTCTTGACGACTTGTATGTGAGGATGTAGGAGTGGTCCTCCGCCTCTGCAGGCCGGTCCTTCGCAGTCTGATGATGGAAACAGGGGTTCTTGATCGCCAGGAATCTGTCGGTATCGACCGGTCGCGATGAGATTGACCGTAGAGCCCGATCGTTCCAGGAGCTCCGCCTTCGCACAAGATGGGTAGCGATTGGAAGCTCTTGATCTCAGCTTCGCTCTGATACCACTGGTGCGCATATCGGATGCTGTACGCTCGCATAGTGAATGCCGGAAGGTCCCCAAGAACAATAGAACTCTACTTTTTGCACAAATTACAAGGTAAAAAGCATGAACAACATGAACAAGAGACCAATTGGGTGCAATCTCCCCCCATGCCTTGTGTGAGCGCTCCACAAAGCATGTGTTTTATGTATTATTCATCTTCAAGCTCAAATAATAGCCCAAATTACAAAATAGCAAGCTTTTAGCTTTTGAATTTGCTTTAACACAAAATAGGAATAAAGCTAATGGACGGTGCCCAAAGAGTCTGGCGTTGCCAATACAATGTCCAAATAGAAATAACATAATCGTGCGCCCATGCGCATACAAAATAATAATAAATATCGAAGCCTGACAAAATATAGGCGCCATGCCTAAGGTATGCGCCCATCAAAATATAATCAATAAATCGAATACTCGCTATCCTCCAATGCTTTCCTCCGCCATTGCTGCTATCTCTACACATCAACTGAAGCATTCACAATCGTTAGTAAAATAATACAATTAAACCGACAAAAGTGAATACCTAGCAGTCTTTAGCTACATAAATAAATCAATTGGTTAGAAATAAATCCTAACCTTAATTTATTACGAGTGTGCACTCTAAACTCATAAACGTTTATTAATTTAATATGCATTTTGCGGAATCACCCGCTATGGAATCACCCATGTACACACTAAATTAATGAAACGCCCGAAAAGGACAGGCGTCCCCATCAACTTCTCGCACAAAGAATCCACTTTGTGTATGAGCCCTGATCATCAAAGTTTACGGAATCCACCGTAAAACCTCACGGAATCCACTGTGGCACGGAATCCACCGTGAAAACCGTGGCATGGAATCCACCGTGAAATATGCCTCCTGGCATCATACCCCCGTGGTGGGATAGCAATTGACCTCAATTGTTATTAGCTCAATGTGGAGCTAACAGAGTGGGGAAAGCATTTAAGTCTCTAGCGTGCATCCATTGTGCTTCCTCTATAGGATGGTTCTTAAATTTAACTAGATATCTAGAATATCTTTGGCCAGTTCTAGTGGTCATAAAATCAGTGTCTATGATAGCTTCAGGTTCAAGTATTTCAGTCTCTTCCTCTAACAAAGGTGGGTTTTCATAAACAGGGTGTACAGGTAATTGGCCTCTAAATGGTCTTAATAAACTAATGTGAAATGTGTTGTGAATTTTCCAGTGAGGTGGTAATTCTAACTTGAATGCATTGTCATTAATTTTATGAATGATCCTAAATGGTCCATAGAATCTAGGGGCTAATTTAACAACTGGATGTCTATCTACACTTTGTAGTCTACGTTTTTCTATTCTCAACCAAACATAGTCATCAACTTTGAAATTCATTGCTTGTCTTTTCTTATTGGCTTGTTTGGTATATGATTGCTGGGCTTTAGCAATCATGTCTTTAACCTCATCAAAGATAGTATTATGCATACTAGCAATATCATCAGAACTCTGAATTCTATTTGACAAAGATGCAACAGGTGTAGGTAATCTATAACCATAAATCACTTCAAACGGTGCTTTCTTTGTAGATGTGTGTGGTGTATCGTTATATGCAAACTGTAATAAATGCAAATGTGTATCCCATGTCTGAGGTTTAAAAATAGTATAAGTATGTAAAAGATCTAGAATAGTGCTATTAGTGGCTTCTGTTTGTCCATTAGTTTCAAGATGAAATGCAGATGAGAAATCAATTTTTGTGCCTAGGTTAGCAAACAGAGTAATCCAAAAGTTGTTACAAAATCTAGAATCACGATCAGAAATAATAACTTTTGGTAATCCATGGTTAGTAAAAACAGTTTTCAAAAACAATTGTGCTGCCTGTGATGCTGTTAAAGTTTTCTTACATGGAATGAAATATGCTTGTTTACTAAACCTATCTACTACTGTCCAAATCATATCATGGTTAGATTTAGTATTAGGTAAACCAGTAATAAAATCCATAGAAATTTGTTCCCATGGTCTAGATGGAATAGACAAAGGCATAAGTAATCCATACTGTTTACCATGATGTCTCTTAACTCTTTGACAAATCAAACATTCAGAAACAAAGTTAGATACATCAGTGTCCATATGCTGCCAATAAAAATCTCCAGTTAATGTACGTAAAGTAGATATGATACCTCTATGACCTTGATATGGAGGACAATGAATCTCATTCAAAACAAAAGATCTGAATGGAACTGTAACACATAATCTCTTTTCATAAAACATAAATCCATCATTATATGACAATGAATCAATAGGAATCAAGTTATTTTGAACTAATTTATTCCAATCTGTATGAAAAGTAATATCTCGATGATAAGTATCTTTCATAGCAATCAAAGAATCAAAAGATATAACAGAAATATTATGAATGGCAGGTCTTCTACTTAATGCATCAGCCACCACTACATTTTCTTTTCCGGGTTGATATTGAATGATAGGATGAAAACTCTGAATAAAGGATGCCCATTTGATATGTCGGTCAGATATTTGGGATTGGCTAAGTAAATGTCTAATACTTTGCTGATCGGTCTTAATCATAAATTTTGAACCCATTAAGTAGTGTTTCCACTATCTTAATGCTTGTACAACAGCTAATAGTTCTTTGTCATATGTGGAATATTTCAGTTCAGAGGGTTTCAGCTTACAACTAGAATAGGCTATAGGATGATTGTCTTGCATAAGTACGGCTCCTATTCCTGATCCACTAGCATCAGTCACTACTAAAAAGAATGGTCTATTAAAATCAGGCAACTGTAAGACAGGGGCATGGGTTAATGCATGTTTCAATAAGTCAAAGGATTTCTGTTGATTATCGGACCAATGATAGACAATACCTTTCTTCAGAAGTTTTGTTAATGGTAAAGCAAGTAAGGAAAAATTACGCACAAACTTCCTATAGAAACTAGCAAGACCAAGGAAAGATCGTAACTCATGCACATTTTTAGGTACAGGCCAATTCAATATTGCATCTATTTTCTTAGGGTCAACTTTAATTCCATCAGATGATACAATATGACCTAAATACTCAATTTCTGTTTTAAAGAATTCACTCTTTTCAGGATTTGCATACAGTTGATTATCTTTTAATAACTGGAAAACCAATGACAAATGCTCATAATGTTCCTTCTCATTTTGACTAAACACCAAAATATCATCACAGAAGACAATAACACAATACTGATATTTCAAAAATATACGGTTCATCATTCTACTAAATGTAGCAGGTACATTAGTCAATCCGAAAGGCATCACTAAAAATTCATAATGACCAAACTGTGTCCTAAATGCAGTCTTGAATATGTCTCACTTATTTAGTCTCACCTGATGATAACCAGACTTAAGGTCTATTTTACTAAATATGGCAGAACCTTGCAGTTTATCCATAAGGTCATCAACTCTAGGAATTGGATACCTATTCTTTACAGTGATCTTATTTAAAGCTCGATAGTCAATGCACATACGATAGGCATTATTATTCTTCTTTATTAACAGAACAGGTGCACCAAATGGAGAACTACTAGGTCTAATCAATCCTCTATTTAGTAATTCCTCATCTTGACTTTGAATTTCTTTTTGCTCTATCTGGTTATGCCTATATGGTGCTTTGCAAGGTGGTTGTGTACCAGGAATCAAATCTATTTTATGGTCTTCTGGACGTGAAGGAGGTAAACCAGGTGGTAGGTCTTCGGCAAAACAGTCTTTAAAATGTGCAAGAAATTCTTTATGCCTAGGATGTATATGATTTTCTTTAACTTACAGTTCATTCACCCAAATGAGATAAGATTTACTACTCTTGCGTAATGCACGTTTAGCTTGAGTATGCGAAAGCAGTGGAAAAGCATTAGATGCATGCATACCATACAATGTAATAGGTTTTCCTTGAAATTGAATATTAATTGAATGTGTGGAATAATCTATATCTGGGTTATGCTGATGACGCCAAGGCATACCTAAAATAATGTCACTCGACTATAATGGTACAACTAGAAAATTTCTTCTTTCAGTGTATTGATCAATTTGAATTTCTAAGTCATGCACTTCCTGTGTACCATTATACCTAGTGCCTAAGAATGCTGCTTTAATGCGATAATGCATAGGTACAGTCTGTAACTTCAATTCTTTTACTAGCTTTGCTGAAATAAAATCATGAGTGCTACCGTCATCATGCAAAATAATCTTTTCCTTTCCATGCACTAAACATTTCATAGTCAATAAAGAATGTGGAGTTGGCATACCTGGTAAAGTATCCGAAGGAGTAGTAGTGTCGTCCTCATCTTTTGTGAAATCAGGCATATCTTCATGTTCTTCGTCTTTCATTGCTCCAAGATAGTTGATATGGGCAGGTGGCTTCTTCGAATGGCAATTTGCTACTAGATATCCAGGTTGGTGGCATTTATAACATACTATTGGCTTGGCTTTGGTTACATTGTTTGCAATGGCGGGAAGTCTAGGGATATTGGGATTTGGCTGTGGAATAGGCTTGGAATTTTGATTGACATTGGATGGTAAAGTAGGTGGTTTTGCCCAATTTTTACGGAAAGTTGATGAAGTGAAACGACCTTGATTAAATCTTCTAAAATTTGAGTTGAATTGCTTAGATCCATAGTTACCATTGGCTTGGAATTGCTGTGGACGTCTGTCTCTACCTCGCAGCTTGTCTTCAGTGTCGTGAGCTAATGAAATTGCGTCTTCAAGAGTAGCAGGCTTGAACATGTTAACTTCAGTGTAGTAATGCCCAAGGAGTCCAGACATATACTTGCGCTTGTGTGTCGATTCAGGTACGTCTTCAAGCATGTGTAACTGGAGTAATGCATTCCAAAAACGCTCTGTGTACCGAGGAATAGGCTCACGATCCCGTTTTGCTGAAGAAGATCCCATTGCTTTATAGCTTTCTCATGAAATTGTGGAGGAAGGAAATTCTGCATAAACTTCTTCTTGAAATTCTCCCAGGTAGTGGGACAATCTATACTCTTGCATACTATAGTCCACCAAAGAGATGCTCTATCCACTAAATAATTAGTGACACACTTGATTTTATCTTTTTCTGCATAGGTTTCCTCATGAAAGTAGTCATCAAACTGACTAATGAATGCAAGAACAATTTTTCCCTCTCGAGTGCCATTGAAAGTACAGAATTTGAAATTTCTTTTACTTATCTTTGATTCCCTGCGAATGGTTTGAGCTTCGAGAGTCGCGTCGATGGTACGTCGGATAAGATCTTCAGATTGAGGTTCTTCTTTATCGGTAGACGATCTTTGTAAATTTGCCAATTGAACTTGCAATGCTTACCTAGCCCGTCGTTCTTCATCCAATTGTATCATAATTAAGTCCAGCTTTTGCTCCATCGTAGGTTCAGGTAGGTCGCCTTCAGCCATTAAATCATCCATATGTGATTCCGTCATCCTGCAAAACTCAAAAGACCATTCACTCTCAAAATCAAGTTAGCGGGATGAGTGTAGCTCAAGTTCAGGAATACAAGGCTTATATATTTTTGGGTGTGGCTTTCACAATCTTCAAAAAATCTATGTTTTATCCTTCTTCGTATGCTGAAAATGCTTCAGCAAACCTGCGTATGGGTAGAGTACCTTCCAATGAACAACTTTGCAGTTCGAAGTTTCTGCGCAGGAACAACCCTTCTATGAGTTTTGAACAAAAGTCAGTTTTGACTCCAGTTGACTTGTCTGACTTGCAAAGTACCAGACTAATGTGACTTGCAGAGTTTGTAGACTTGCAGAACTTAGTTGCTTTGTGTAACTTGCAGAACTTGACTTGAAAAACTTGCAGAACTTGTAGAGTTTGGCAAACTTGTAAGACTTATGTGATTAAGCTTCTTTTGAGCTTAATGGACTTAAGCTTTAGAAAGCTTAAGTCTGCAACAAGTCGAATCGATTTTTAGGAGGGGAGGGGCTGTTTTTTCGCCACCGTTTGCTGACGCAATATGCCGCGGCCACAAACGATCAGATTTTCAACTCTAAGCTATTAAGTAAGCTTTAAGCTTACTTAAGCTTTTGAATTAAGCTTAACCTTTAGGAGTTATGAAAGCTTATCTCTCTGTTCTTGACGACTTGTATGTGAGGATGTAGGAGTGGTCCTCCGCCTCTGCAGGCCGGTCCTTCGCAGTCTGATGATGGAAACAGGGGTTCTTGATCGCCAGGAATCTGTCGGTATCGACCGGTCGCGATGAGATTGACCGTAGAGCCCGATCGTTCCAGGAGCTCCGCCTTCGCACAAGATGGGTAGCGATTGGAAGCTCTTGATCTCAGCTTCGCTCTGATACCACTGGTGCGCATATCGGATGCTGTACGCTCGCATAGTGAATGCCGGAAGGTCCCCAAGAACAATAGAACTCTACTTTTTGCACAAATTACAAGGTAAAAAGCATGAACAACATGAACAAGAGACCAATTGGGTGCAATCTCCCCCCATGCCTTGTGTGAGCGCTCCACAAAGCATGTGTTTTATGTATTATTCATCTTCAAGCTCAAATAATAGCCCAAATTACAAAATAGCAAGCTTTTAGCTTTTGAATTTGCTTTAACACAAAATAGGAATAAAGCTAATGGACGGTGCCCAAAGAGTCTGGCGTTGCCAATACAATGTCCAAATAGAAATAACATAATCGTGCGCCCATGCGCATACAAAATAATAATAAATATCGAAGCCTGACAAAATATAGGCGCCATGCCTAAGGTATGCGCCCATCAAAATATAATCAATAAATCGAATACTCGCTATCCTCCAATGCTTTCCTCCGCCATTGCTGCTATCTCTACACATCAACTGAAGCATTCACAATCGTTAGTAAAATAATACAATTAAACCGACAAAAATGAATACCTAGCAGTCTTCAGCTACATAAATAAATCAACTGGTTAGAAATAAATCCTAACCTTAATTTATTACGAGTGCACACTCTAAACTCATAAACGTTTATTAATTTAATATGCATTTTGCGGAATCGCCTGCTATGAAATCACCCACATACACACTAAATTAATGAAACGCCCGAAAAGGACAGGCGTCCCCATCAACTTCTCGCACAAAGAATCCACTTTGTGTATGAGCCCCAGTCATCAAAGTTTACGGAATCCACCGTAAAACCTCACGGAGTCCACTGTGGCACGGAATCCACCGTGAAATATGCCTCCTGGCATCATGAGCTATGTCATTGGCTCAAAATTACATATAGGAAGAAAGAGCTACGGCTCAAAATGATTGAGCAGACAAGGAAAACCATCGAGATGCTAAGGAAGACCCATCAAGGAGCCGATATACTGGACGATCTTGAAGAGAAGGTTGAAGAGCTAGATGAAGACTTGGAAGAGGTTGACTACTAGTTGATAATGGTGCGAGAGAGAGCCAGATTGTGGCAAGTGAAGACGGCTCGAGACCTTGACACAGAGCTACAAGAGAAAATCATGCTGAAGTGGGACTGGGAGACTGCCTTTGGATCTAAAGAAGCCAAAGAGAGGGCCAAACCATACTTGAAGAAAATGCAGGTTGAAAGAGTCCAAGAGCTGAAGAATGGAATGAAGCCAACCAAAGAAGAGCTAAAGAGCCAAGAGAAGAAGAAACAAGTGAAAGAAAAAGAAGAAATATGGTCGGACGAAGATGAAGAGGAAGACAAGGGGGAGGATGAGCTCGACATGAATCCTGGAACAACTCTGGCTAAGAACGAAGTAACCCCAGCTTTTACTCCAAGGGCACATCCCATCCCAGCCCAATCAGTTCAAAGTAAGAACCAAGTGCACTTCAGCAATGGAGTCATTGGCTATGCCATTGAGCCTGAAGAGACAAACCCTTATGAGCTTAAAAGGAAGGAGTCAGAGGACAAAGCCTCAAAGAAGGGAGAGCATGAGGGAGTGCTTGCAAGATGGTCCATCCAAGGTAACTTAGTGCCATGGAAGGGAACCTTGCTAGTTGAGCCTTGGAGAACTCTCCAACTCACTCTTAAGGTGAATGTCTTTGGTCTATGGAACCTGTTGGGACCATACTCAATGCTAACAAAGATTGAGATCTCGACATTCAGGCTGCAAGCAGTGCAGAAGTTGTTATCCCGATCCTATGGATCCGTGACACACCAAGTACCACACAGATGGGTGTCACCCCAAGAGCTTCAAGGATACCACTACTTCCGCAACCCAAAATCCGGTCTAAGTGTGACCACTTAGTCCATTCCCCACTAGGAACCTCCACTCCAAATGAGGCTAAGAAGAGCCAAAAAGGTACCATGCACCAAGACTGCACCTTCCGTGCGAGAAGGCAAGCTGAATCAACCAGCTTGTCTAAGTACAAAGCAAGCAAGAAAGATCCGGCAAAGAGGCCAAAGAAAACATCCCAAGTACTTGACTTGGCGAAGAGGGCCCCCCCTCTCTCTCTCTCTTTCTCTCTTTCCTTATTATGTTTCATGTTTATTCCCTCTCTTTCATTCTCTCTTCATTCTCCTTTCTTCTTCTCCTTCTCTCATTTCCTATCTTTCTCCCTCAATGCACCTTATTCTCAATAAAAACCCTCTCTTTGTTTCTCTCCACCCCCTCGTCTTTTCTCACTCATTCTCCTCTCTCCCTCCCTCTCTCTCTTTCTCTCTCTTTGTTATCTTTCATGTTTACTCTCTCTCTCTCTCTCTCTCTCTCTCTCTCTATTTCTCTTATTCTCCCTCTCTCATTTCCTCTCTTTCTCCCTCAATGCACCTCATTCTTAACAAAAACAAACAAAAGAAAAGAAAAAAGAACAAGAACAAACCCTCTCTTTGTTTCTTTCCATCCCCTCATGTTTTCTCATTCATTCTCCTCTCACTCCCTCTCTTTCTCTCTTTCTTTATTATGTTTCATGTTTATTCCCTCTCTCTCTCTCTCATTCTCTCTTCCTTTTTCTTTCTTCTTCTCCCTCTCTCATTTCCTCTCTTTCTCCCTCAATGCACCTCATTCTTAACAAAAACAAACAAAAGAAAAGAAGAAAGAACAAGAACAAACCACAAGGGAGTAATGTACTCACCGCAAAGGCCCGAGGATGGATTCTTCATCTCCTCTTTGCGATGGCCCCTCTTCTTCATTTGTGCACTTCCTCCTCTTCTTCACGAACACCGACGGCGGCGGTGAGAAGCTCACATTCTCTCTCTTTCTCTCTTCCTCTCCCTCTCTCTCCCAAAGGCACGATCTCTTTTGCTCTTTGCAGCAAAATGCTGCAGTCGGGTTTTGATCACTTTTTTTTTCTCTGAGTACCGTCGCTATTAGCAACGCCATTGATATGTGTCGCAACTTCCCATCGCTATGCCTCTATATCCTTGTAGTGATTCAATTGTACTTGCAAATAACAAATGAGAAGCTATGACAAAGTATGGAAGTAACGTAATCTTCTATCTTATTAGATATACAATCCCTTAAGGCTCAAGGTCATTGTTTACATGTATTTTATGTGCACAGTTGTTTTTACTTGGAGCATTTTAAAAATTCCGCATTTTTTGCCCTAGGTAATTCCACATCTAGACTAAGGCCTTCTAAGTGAGTAGACCAAAAAGCTATAAGGCTTACTTTTAAAAACTTGAGATTTTCAAGGTTTGTAGAAGTTCTAACCTATGCAAGCTATGTCCCATAGAAAGTAATTTCTAACTAAGACACATTGTTGTAGACTAAGTGGGCCCCATAATTTGGCACATGCTTTTGTGGGTGGTTAACCGACCATTCAGCAAGACTAGAGAGAATGATAAAGAAATAGTAGTGAGAAACACCACAATTGCATGGTGGAGCATCATGAGGAAAATGAAGCCATAAGGTATTGGTCATAGAAAACCTTTGTTGGAGCCAATACAAAATTCTTCAACTTTAAAATGATTTGCAACTTTTTTCTTAGATTTTGTAAGTTGTTTGGTCATATTATAACTAAAACAACCCTATATCTTCAAATAAGAAAACCTCGTCACCAAAATTTTCAAAGGGTCATGCTTGAATTTAATAAATCAATTGATATTCTACCTTGGTCTTTTGTGAACATTGGCCATGAGTAGGTCAAGTTGCCTAAGTAGTCAGAATACCTTGGTTTTTTTGCAAATAAGGCAATGTAATGTGCGGATCACGGTGTCAAATTGTTTTGATCCATCCATCATCCATGGATGGTAGTTGCTAACTATAACGAATTGAGTCTAATTGATTCAATTGGTGGATGGATGTGCTCTTAGAGAGTCGCCACATGCAAGTAGGTGAGGTTGAATGTGTTACTACCATAATGACAGTTTCTTTGTTGGCACATGGCTTAGGTCAATAGGGGCAATGGGCCCCACCATGACTGCACATGGAAGAGGAGAGAGAGAGACAATGGATGAGAGAAAACAATAATGTCCCTAGAACTTGATGAACCACAACAGGATTCATTGGATGTTACCACATTGCAAGCTACTTGTTTAGAGAAGTAAAAAATGTATCCCTTCAAGGTAATGAGATGCGAAAGGATTCTATATTAATTGAATATCAGAGCTTACATTTTTATTGGTAGTCAAGAGGTGCCTAAACCCTTGAGTATCAACTCAGCCTACATGTGGTCAATACTGGTAGTTAGGAGGCGCTCAAACCCTTGACTACAAGCTCAATATGCATTAATTTGATAACATGCCTATGTCCATCTTGGTGACTAGCCAAGTGGTATGGTGGAACCCTTGACCTTAGGTTTAACAGACCATCTCATTAGGAGCACTATTCACGAAATTTTTTTTTGGTAGCAGATACAAGAACCTTTAACTCAAAAATTTGAAGGGAATTTTAAATCAAATTTCATATGTTTGCCATTTTCATAACTAAAAATCTTGGGACGTTTTGAGATTTAAACATTCTTCCTTAAAATTTGGAGGCTTTTTCAAAAATTTTATTAATTCATTTTACATTGAACCTTGGTTTTTCGTGAACATTGACTCAAGAGATCTTGGCCCCTTTAAAGCGAGTCAATGAAAACTAGCCGACATTGACGACTTCGACACGTCTATCGACCTGTGCATGGATTCCAGTGCTCACGAAAAACTTTTTCCTTATCTAATGGAAAAAAGACGCAAGCTTAACCTTAGCCCTTTACGGGAGGAAAGTAACCGGTAGAACTAAAAATACTAAAAAATAACCGATTTTCATCAAAACAACCTTCAATTTCAATCGATTTTTTGAGAATCTTACTTGGAAAAAAAACATTAAAAGATGGTTTTTGGTGAGCACGCTGCACTAGCGTGGAATGCCTCTTCCATATGCTCAGCAGGACAAGGCGAATCTCTTCACACGGAAGCCGACAAGAGTTTCAGCCACTTGGCATCCGCAGCGATGGCTAACTCGGAAAGTTCAGCGTCCGAAACATCAGCAGCAGCATCTCCGAGCCAGAATAATGTTGTTCGCCGGGATCGACGTCACTCCCCTGGAGCTCAAACCGACCCGAGCTTAACCATGGGTATCCAGCTCTTGCTGCTTTCAACTGCGCCCGTCTCTGTTTGGCTATGGCAGAATAACCTTTCCCATCACGCACCGTCCAACTTGTCCCGACGCAGAATGCAACGGCATCTCCTAAGCCTTTCAGAAGAAGATTGTCACCGGATGAATTCTTTCAAAGGAGCATCAGCTGAGCGAACCGATGTCAGCCGTCTCTGTTTGGCTATGGTAGAATAACCTTTTCAATCGGGCAGCGTCAAACATTTCCTGAAGCGGCATCCAATGGCGTCTCCTGAACCTTTCAGAAGAAGATTGTCACTGGATGACTCCCATCTCTCTCTCAGAGGAAGGCCAGCTGATCTTACGGATGTCAATAGCCAGCGGATGCTCACAAAATCGCACAGCCAGACCGCAGTGCCTGTTTTCCCAGGCCCTCTCCTCCCTACAGTCAAAAGGGCCAATAAGGTTCCTGCTGTGCCAGCCTCGCACACAGAAGGCTCTCCCTATGCGTCTGCCGACATCCGAGCATCCTATGTGGCGGCCGACATCAGAGCACACCCGAAGCAAGAAAAGAGCTTTGCTACTGCAAGGCTAGGCTCTTTTGTGAGTGGCGAATTCAATGCGAGAAAAACCATCGAGGAGAACAGTGCTACTCATCACTACTCTCAGGTCATAGACTCTAACATTGTTTCCAGGGAAACAATCAAGGCTAAAATCAACACCTCACATGACCATGACCAGTCTGTGGGCAATCCATTGTCTGTCAAGCAAGCCTTGGGAAGGATAAGCATGCCTATCCATGACACTTGCCAATCAAAACATCCTTTCCCAACTTCAACTAATGACAATGCAAGAAAGGCATCCGAAAAGGACTTCAGAACAGGGCAACCTCAAGTGTACAATCTAGATGCAGAGCAGGCGCCATTAGAGTCACTGGATGGTCCAAAGCCAGTGATCCCGAAAGGAAGGTCCAATGCTGCAACTGCATGGTCGTGTAACAAAATCATTGAGTTCAATGGAGAAAGAGGCTTTAGAGTTGCTCCTAAGGAAAAGGCATTTACATTTCAAAACCCAAGGTCCTCTTGGTCCAAGAAAACGGTAGAACAGGGAGGTTATTCAGAAGCTAGCCCTCAAATACTAGGAAGAACAAAAATATCAGCAAAAAGACCTCTTGGTGTTAGCATGACCAAGCACCTGTCTCATGAAAATTCCAAGCAGGAAAATGGAAATGTATTATCTCACAGTGGTAAAGGAGCAGTGATACAAGACTCGACATCTGTCAATAGAGCAATTGATTTGATGAAGCAACCAAATTTTCTGTCACAAAGTAGACAAGTATCGATACGATCTTCATGTGCTCCTTTAAGTGTAGATAACCACCAGGCCAGCTCCATTTTGTCTAAACTCTTCTCAATACGAAGAACACTTTCAAACTGGTCTATCAGTGAAAATCACAGATTGTCTCTCTTTTTTGTAGCTTTAATGGTATGGATTTGCCTTTTTAATTTACTGACATAATGTTTTATGATTTTGTACATAACAATGCTTCTAAGGCTCTCTTAATAAGTACATTAGCTTTCATCATGTGAAACATTTGATCCTTTTGGGTAATCCATGAAGTTTCTTCTTGCTGGTTGCAGTTTCCATTAGTGATTTTTTCAAGCTTAAGTCTCAAGATACTGTTTCTGAAGGTGATCTCCCCTGCATTTGGCTTCCAAGTTTCTTCTTGTCCTCTTAGTCATACTGATTTTAATATAGTTTCATTGATGCAATCTGCAGAGAGAAAATGTAAGACTTCATGAACTGCTCGAAAAATGCGCAGCCACTGATATACGACTAGCGACACATACTTTTTCAAAGGAGTTTTCATTAAAAGGTTGGGATGGGTCAGGCAAAGTTTCTCTCCTGATCCTCCTTATTGCTACACCTTACACTTTCAACAGAAAGGCCAAAAAGTTTGTGGAAGCAAGCAGAAATTTCCTGACGGGCAAGAAAGAGCAGGCACCCTTAACAAAACGCATTGCCTATGGTGTAGATATACTCTTCTCAAGTCACTCTTACATGAAGCCAATTGCATTGCTGTTTGCCACTCTGCTACTCATTTGTGGTGGCGGCATAGCATTATATGTGGTAAGTGAGGACAGCTTATCAGATGCAATGTGGCGCTCCTGGACATATGTGGCAGATTCAGGAAACCATGCAGACCGTGAAGGGACAGTACCTCGTATAGTTTCTGTGCTTATCAGCTTTGGGGGCATGCTGATATTTGCTCTTATGCTTGGACTTATCTCAGATGCGATTTCTGAGAAAGTGGACTCTTTGAGAAAAGGAAAAAGTGAAGTCCTTGAAAGTGGTCATACATTGATTTTGGGATGGAGTGACAAACTGGTGAGTGCTTTCATGGAGTCTTTGTCAACACCATGTACACAATTGGGAAACATCATGTTAATTTCATTTCTTTGACACACTGGCATTATACGTGAAGTGCACTGTTAATATGGTCTTTTTGTTTGGTCTGAGAGGTGGTCTGGCTGATATATCTTATTGACAATCAAAGTTAAAATATAGTAAAATAAGAATTTTATTCTTTTAGCTACGCATCATGACTAGAACGTAGACAAAAGAGCATGAGGTACTAGCACACCCTTGACTGGCTGCTCTGTGGAGTGGGAAGCACACATACAAAGGAATGCTAAAGATGGGGAAGGAGGAAATATCAACCTTTTTCGTGAGGGGCCAGACCCCCTGGGTGGGTTGTGGGAGCACAATTCTCCGAGGGCCAACTTAGGTTAGAAAAGCGTTCAATGTGAGCTGGGTATGAACAGCCCAATCAGTGACTGAGGAGGGGAGTGCGGTTCTTCCGGGTAAGAAAAGGGTCCAGGCCACCAATCAGGACAGGCAAAGCTGGGTAAACAGCTAAATCTGTGATCCATCCAACCAAAGGTAGCAGGTAGCAACCCTCAAGAGTCTGAACTCTGCATCCATGGGGTAAGAAATAGAGCTGTGCTTAGCTTTTCAGAAGTTAAAAGTAACTTGGTGATGTAGTGTTGCTGGTGAGCTGACATTTCCTGTTGTTGCTGAAAATTTCCCCTAAGAAGAGAAGAAGGCATGATCTCTCATTTTGAACACCTGATGTATAAGCTCCTTTTTGTGAGCAACATGCTCACCACGGCCCTCTGTGACAATAAGATTATCAGCATACAAGAAAATAAATGCCATCATTTCATTGCTTTGCCCTTGGGCATTTTGTATACTTACATTCATTTATAGCATTCGTTCACTTCAGAGTTTCTTCTCTTTGTGTTTGTCTCTGTGTTTGAGTGTTGAATTTTGCATTTAGGGTTTGAGTTTTGTTTGTCATTGTTTGAGTCTTTGTCGTACATGCTGTGTTTTCTTAGTGCAAACCTTAGCATATCTTCACATGGTATCAGAGCTGGTGCTCTTCTAAAGAGTATACTGAGGTGATTGTGGAGGATAGTCTTTGTGCAAGACTCATACGTGACTTGATTCTAACTCCTAATCTTTCAGGCACCTTCTTCTAGGGATCCTATGAAGCCCTATCAGGCTTCTCCATCATTGGAGGCTCTTGAGTAGGCATTATAGAAACAACTTCAACTTTACCATCTTCTTCTTCACGTTTTGGTCATCTTACAGATAAGGACTACTTGTGCATCATGTATAGTTTGGTTTACACCCCTCCAACGAGTGGTACCACTTCATTTGAACCGACTGGTGAGACTGGTCACCTCTCTAATCTTGGAGGGACCATGACATTTGGTGCGTCTGGTGATCCATCTTCTTCATCACAGCCAAACCTTATGTTAGGTTCGTGTATAACCCTTTTGAGTTGTATTAGCCAAAACCCTCTCCTGTTTCTTCTTTTGTTGTTTAAGATCGAGATGATTTTCAGTATGTTAACTTTGATAGAGGAGGCTCTTGAAGCAAATACCCTTCATTTGGTATATCTTTACCATTTGTTTCATTTGAGTAAGTAAACCATACTTCTCAACTCGCTCCCATCCCACCACTATCTTCTTGATATTTTGATACACTTACATCTTCATTCCAAAATCTTGGATTATACTCCACTTCCGCTTAAAGCACACTAGGGGTTGGATCTTCCATCTCAGCTCCTAGCACTTTCTCATTCCCTATCTCACCATCTACCTACCCTCCATTTACTCCACCTCTTGGTGCATCGTTAGGGGGAATGTCACCTTTAACACTGTACCTTCCATATACCCCCACTTTCCTGTCAAGAGATGACATACCAGCGAGACAGTAGGCTTTGCGGAGAGGAACACGGAGTGAACTCGGCAAACATAGAGAAGAAAAGAGAAGAGAGAAGAAACTCTGATGGATGGAATGATGAAGTTCCGAATCATGGAGTGAATGTTATATAAGGGAACAAGGGTGCTGTAGCACAAGGAAGATAATGAAGATAGCCACGAACCACGAACTGCAATGTTCTCCTGAAGGGGTGTGAGGGTAGTGGAGAGGTTGGAGAGAAGAGGTGACAGACTAAATGAATCAGCCATGAGGAATGAATGAGAGAGTGGTCTATAAATAGGCATAGACAGTCTAGGATGGCTTTCCTTTTTGGGGCTGCAAACCCTAAACGCAAAACGCAGAAACACAAAAACGCAAATTGCGGGTGAAGGGTTTCTCAACACCCCCTCTTAGGCCCAAAAAGGGGAACAAGAGAAGAGTGAGGTGGAGATGCAATGCTACATGCTGAAGAATGCTCATACAACAGGTGCAACTTGGACAGTGTCCCTCGTAGGGAAATTGTTCATGTTGCCCAAGCGCCCTAGTACAAAGATGATGAAGACATGCAATGCATAGGAGGAATGTCGGACTTTGTGTGGCGAGAACCATAAGGATATGCCCGTACTCGATCTCGAGAGGTGGCTCCATGCTGACCAAGTGACCAAGGCAAGAATAAGAAGAGGAGGAAGAAGATATAGGGGATCCTGAAGATCCAAGATTTCCACCTGAAAGGTAACCTGCAGTAAAGAATAGTAGACAGAGTGAACTGGAGAACCCGAAACTCAACCTCAAGAGAGAAGCCACTAGCTCCGTGCATCCATGCTGGAAGGAATACAAAGGCCTCGTCACCAAGTTGCGGGTGAATCTCCGAGGTCTCGATCTTGGTGGTACCTAAAGATCCTAGGTATCAGTAGAAGAGATGATTGTTCAAAGACAGCCACCCCAAGAAAGTAGAGGATGGGTGAAGAATTTCATGTGGAGTAGGTTTCCCCTCTGAGGTGGAAGGTGGAGGGCCCCCCGCTAAAGTCAAAGAAGTAAATGCCCCCTTTGAGGGCAAAGAAGTAACATTCCCCTCTGAAGTATATAGGGAATCCAAGAACTCATGGATCACGGACTCCGAAATGTATGATGATGAAGGAAGTGCCATCGGTCGTGCCGAGAAAGGTATTTGGGGTGCCGAAGAGCTCCAGAGGTAGCCTCTCGAATCTGAGTAGTCGAGGGTGGGGAAGGGTGGGGCTCAGAATGAGCAAGAGGTGGCAATAGTCGTTGTCTCTCAGTGGAGCCGACTGGGTAGCCGAAGAAGAGGAAGGAGTTGAGCAGCCACTGTCTCTCGAAGGAGCAGACTGATGAGGAGACGGTATCAAACAATCACCGTCTCTCGATGGAGCAGACTGCAGATCCGTAGGTCGTGGAAGCCACTGTACCTGAAAATAAGTGGAAGAAGACTACCGCTGGCATTGCGACGATCTCCAGGAGAACACGCGCCAATCGTTCCTCCATGTGCTCGAAAGGACTTAGTATGCATTGGATGCGTCTTATTGCCTTCAGCATAGTACTCTGATAGCCGATGTAGAACGATCTCTGTGGACCAGAAAGGAGAGGTGGCACAAGGAGTGCCTGGTGGAAGACACATATACTCCGGGGGGGTGGGGAGCAAAGGTCGAAGTCGGCAAGCATCGATGGTGTGTCCGATGATGCTACAGTAGGAGCACCTAGTAGTCTGGTCATCTGTTGGTAAAGAAGCCATGGATACCAGTGTTCCTTGCTAAAGAAGGAAGAGGTCAGCCACCATGAACCATGAACTGCAATGTGCGTCTCAAGGGGTGTGAGGGCAGTGTGAAGCACGAACCACAATGTTCGCCTCAAGGGGTGGGAGGGTAATGGAAGAGCTGGAAGTGAGCTACCAGTGGGAGGAGGATGTGACCAGCAGTAAGAGGTTGCAACCAGTAGAAAAATGCAGGTTAGGAGAGAGAAAGACTAAAAACGTAGGTAGAACAGCCTACAGGAGAGAGAAATACTAGAAACGTAGACAACAGGTGAGAGAAAGACTAAAAACGCAGGCAAGACAGCCTGCAGGAGAGAAAGACTAAAAAGTAGGCAGTAGGATTGTGATGACGTGGCAGGTTGTACGGCAACATGTCTGCACAGGAACAGCAATCGCTTGGTTGGAATTAGCTCCAAACTGCGTGAAGAGGGCTGGAAATCAGGTGCCAACTGATGGAGATAGCAATGGACAGCTTCGGCTGAGATGTCCTCCACGAATGGGGTGTGGGCAGCAAGCTGAAACACCTGAAATCTGCAAAAACGAGATTTTGATGCAGCAGAAGAAGAAGAGAAGTGGAAGCCAAACTCGCCACCAATCCTTGCGTTCATTGGAGTGGAGGATCTTTGCCGCTGTTTGAGCAGATCCTGCTTTGATACCATGTCAAAAGATGACGTACGAGCGAGAAAGTAGGGTTTGCGGGGAGGAACACGGAGTGAACTCGGCAAACATGGAGAAGAGAAGAGAAGAGAGAAGAAACTCTGATGAATGGAATGATGAAACTCCGAATCATGGAGTGAATGTGATACAAGGGAACAAAGGGTGCCGTAGCACAAGGAAGATGATGAAGACAGCCACGAACCACAAACCGCAATGTCCTCCTGAAGGGGTGTGAGGGTAGTGGAGAGGTTGGAGAGAAGAGGTGACGGACTGAATGAATTAGCGGTGAGGAATGAATGAGAGAGTGGCCTATAAATTGGTGCAGACAGTCTAGGATGACTTCCCTTTTTGGGGATGCAAACCCTAAATGCAAAACGCAGAAATGCAAAAACGCAAACTGCGGGTGAAGGGTTTCTCAACATTTCCCACATTTTTACGCTTTGGGATGGCTATGATGGGTATCCCTCTCACTGCCCTTGGACACTCACCACCCCCCCACACGACTTTTAAGATGTAGGGATATTCCTTCTCTACTCATGGACTGTCGTTGCACATCCCTTAGGTCACTCCTATGAAAGGATTTCCATCCTCTCTCCTCGTGTCCCGATCTCCACCCTGGGCTCCTCATGTGTGTTGAGAATCTGCCAATCACACCCTATGTATGCCCCTTTGTATGGAACAACTAGGCTAGGAAGATGCAGTTCATTCTAGGAAGAGAGACAGATCCCATAGGCACAGTGATGAAATGTGCTACCAAGCAATCCTATATAATGATGTACTTGACTATCACTTTCATATGATGATAATGCAATAGTACTTGTCTCTTTCTGTCAAGTCTCTGTGTCATTGTCAGTCCTACACAAGATTGTGTTTATGAGTTCAAGTCTCAATCTTGAAACCTAATTCACTTGTGTAACAGTTGTCTTCTTTGTCAATGTCAACATGAGTAGTATCTTCATCTTCCATCCTCCATAGCTTCCGCCTTTGTCATGCTCTAGATCCCGCATTTGTCACATGGTATCAGAGCCCAGTTGGGCATGGCATAACTCCCTTATCTGCTCTCTCAATCCCTCTTAACCTCAGGTCAGCTCAAGTCCAGCTCATGGTTCCATTTCTTACCTCTATTCTCACTGAAGCTTCCATGGAAGCCATAGCCAGCAGCACCCTGTCAACTTGAAGCTCCTGGATCTCTCTCCATAGGTCATATCTGAATCTGCTCTCTTCTAGACATTTGTTCCTTGACTCCCAAGGCTTCTTTCTATCACTTAAGAGCTTGACATTGGCCACTCCATAGCTCCTGCAATGTTAGAAAAACCAGGCCCCTGTCTCAAAAACCCTAAAATCCACCATAGCCAAAATCCTTCAAACTCAAAAATTCTTCATTTTCTCTCTCCTGACACTCAACCCAAGCCTCTGTCACTCTGATCCACTGTGTTACTGAAGTTCCCAGCAAGAAAAAGATTCAAGAAGATAAGCTTCAACAAAATCAAAGCATCAAGAATCATCATCAAGTTCAACCATAGTATCTTTTGATACTACATAGTGTGTTTTCACACTGCCATTGGTTGTGTCTTCTGACACATTAGATTTCAACTCTGTGCTGGAAGGTTTCAGAAAATTTTAAGCAGATTCCATCATGGAATTGCCAAGCATGAAGTCTCTTGGGTGGTTACCTGTTATAAAGAGTAACATTACTCTTGGTGCCCATTTACATTGCATGCAAGACTTGGCTATCTTACTTGCAGAGAGACATGGAGTTGCTCATACTAAAGTGCAATCAATGATTCCATCTAAAGTTTTTGAAGACACTCCAGTTACCTTGGCCATCATGAAGAATGAGATGTCTTTGCTTGAGGGGGACAAAGACATGGACATGAAGACTAAAGACATGGACATGAAGACAAAAGCTGCAAGCAAAGTCAAAGAAGAACCAGACCAAGAAGACCATAAGATCAAAGAGCAAAGGAAGAAGGACAAGAAGAAGATCAGCCATGAAGACCAAAAGACCACATCATTCAAAGCTGAAGAACCAAAGATGAAAGACAAGAAGATTTTCCATGCTGACAAAGAGAAATCATATGCTGAAAAAGACCACAAGGGCCTATCGGTCCTTGTCTCTCATTTTCTGTTTTAAAAGCATTGTACCTGCCTTAATATTCCTTTCATAAGCTTTGTAAACTCCTCATGTAGCCTTGTACTACAGCCTCTGTACACTTTGTGAGGCCCCTGTTACAGCCTTTGGATGTCCACCATGTTTATGGTACCCACACTTAGCCTTTTCTGCGACAGCCTCTGGTGTTTTGCCATGTTTGTGGTATGCCCACACTTTGCAGGTGCAGCTCTCACTAAAGCCTCTACACACTTTGTACTTTCAGGTTGTGATTGAGGAGGGGTGTTGAGAATCTGCCAATCACACCCTATGTATGCCCCTTTGTATGGAACAACTAGGCTAGGAAGATGCAGTTCATTCTAGGAAGAGAGACAGATCCCATAGGCACAGTGATGAAATGTGCTACCAAGCAATCCTATATAATGATGTACTTGACTATCACTTTCATATGATGATAATGCAATAGTACTTGTCTCTTTCTGTCAAGTCTCTGTGTCATTGTTAGTCCTACACAAGATTGTGTTTATGAGTTCAAGTCTCAATCTTGAAACCTAATTCGCTTGTGTAACAGTTGTCTTCTTTATCAATGTCAACATGAGTAGTATCTTCATCTTCCATCCTCCATAGCTTCCGCCTTTGCCATGCTCTAGATCCCGCATTTGTCACAATGTGGTTACCATGCCCACCGCCCATGTCCACATTTGGAACCACTATGCACACTTCTCATATGCATGGTGGGCATCATAGGATTACTTCCCCAGTGTACTCTACTCCCCTGCCCTATCGCCCCTATCCACCCTACCCCCATTACACACCTTCTCCATCTCCTAGCACTACCACTCCTCTACCACTCCTGTTGCAACGGCCAAGAGTGCCTTTGTAGATAAGACTCATTTAAATGGGTTGAATTTCATGCACCAAGTGCTTGAATCTCAGGGCCTTTCGGACCTTGTCGTTGGCACTGATGATGAATGTATGCTAGACCCTTGATAAGCTCACCCTCATCACATCCGTCAATGGAGAGCCCGCAATGCTACGGTCAATGTTGAGTTAATGTAGGGGTTGCTTCGTGAGTTCCACTCTTAGTTACAACATTTTTCCCTCACATCTGAGTGTTGGAATCATCTCATTGACTGCTATGCGGCACGAGATCGCACTTGGCACGTGGCAGCTTGAGCAACCTATACCCTTCACTACTCTTGAAGGCTTAGCTAATTGGTTTGCTAGTGGCTCACCTATTGCACTTTATGTATCCATTCCTAGGGTATCCACTGCACCTTCTAGTACCAATTCCCCACCTCGCCGTACATGATGGCGGCCACACACTCAACCTTTCTTTTTTTAGACTTCCATTGCATACTTACATACTCATTACATTGCACTTAGCTTTGCTTTCCTTTATTTTCAGTTTTGTTTTAAGGGAGCATCTCACTACTCACCTCTGTGCTTGTGAATTTTGATTTCTTTTGCAAGCTTTTGTATTTCAGTGTAGGGCTACCATGCAGGTTTGTACTAGTCCTTCCTGAGTTGTAGGCAAGAGCTGCACACCATTCTTTTCATGGTTCCATCTACTCAGAGTTTTGCTCTTCTACTAGCATGGAGGCTTCCCCTCCCGTGGCAGATCATGTACTTGTGAGAGTGCGCAACGGAAGAAGAACACGAACACGGAGGAGAGGAGAGAGAAAGCAGAGAATGAAGGAAGAAAATCTGCACTGACTGAAATGAATGCTGAATACACTGAAATGGACTGATCAGTCCCTGCACGCAGCCCACAGCGTCAGTGAGGGCACCAGATCAGGCTAATGACGATGGCAGCACCACCACAGGGGAGAAGGAGTGTCGGAATCTGCAAGAAGACAACTGATGAAATGGGGAGGGGGGCTGCCAATAAATAGGCAATGGACAAACCCTAACCCTAACCCTAAAATGGGCGCAAACCCTAAAATGGGTGCAAACCCTAAAAGTGCCCTAAAATGGGCGCCCCACAACAGTGACCAAAAAGTGGCCGGGCAGCCAGTAGCTGCCCACTAAAAGAGGCCAAAAAGAAATACACATCCTAAGACAGCCAGTCGAGAGTGACTAGCCTCCCCCATCATAACACATGACAGACATGTCAGAGCTCCTAATGTCCTCGTCTGACTCAGACTGAGGCTCACAGGCAGGAGATGACAAGGCATGACAAACATGACTGCTAACACCCCCTCTCAGATCCTGGATGTGACTGAAGGCCGAAGAGGAAATAGATCCGGGGATGGCAAGAGGAATGCCAATGTCGATGAAGTCCGTCGAAGTAGACTGCTGCTGAAGGAGCTCCTCACGATCCTGGAAAGCCCCCTCTAAAACACTAGGGGCCAGGGAATCCACAGCCGCATCACCGAGATCGTCCCCCTCTGAAAGGGATGGGGGGTACGAGGGAACCACCGGAGGAGAAGGTGGGGGATGGGAAGAAACTTGTGGAATAAAAGGTGCACAAGCGGGAACGGGTGTAGCAATAGACTGCCTCGGAGGACCCTGCATCAAAGAAGGGGAATGGAGCCTGTAAAGCCCGCTCTCCTGCCAACCTGTAGATAAGACAGCTCCTGTAAGAGAATCCTCAATAACAATGGCATGCTCGGTGAAGATCACTCGTGTGCCAAGCCTCATAAGGCCATAAACTGAGAGGAGGGGAAGGCCCAAATCCGGAACATGTAGGGCCTGGGAAAAGGAGCTCGAAGGTCGGTCGGTAAACAAAGGCAATGTGCCAACACCACTAATAGGCACCGATAAAATGTCACCAACAGTGACTAAACCCTCTGATGGACGGAGATCCTGTAACAAATCACCTCGGGGAGTCATATGACTCGAAGCACCACTGTCCACTAACCAAGGCTGTGCAGAAGACACTGCAGCCACGGAAGAAGGATCCTCCACCAAAGCATGGATATGAAGGAACACTGACTCATGGGTAACAGCTGGTGTAGAGGTAGAAGAAGGCTCCGATGTAGATCCACCCTTCGCTCCCGGACGAAGGTGAGGGTACTTCTTCCAACATTTCTCCTCTGGATGTGTCCCTTTCCCATAGTGTGGGCACTTCGGTCGCTCTGAATCTGAGTCAGAGCCTGAAGAACTGTCCTTCTTCTTAGCCTTTGACTTCTTCTTCTTCTTCTATCCTCCCGAACTTGCAACAAAGGCTCGAGTGGAGTCGGATCCACTAGCACTGACCTCTCTGAGTCGCTCGTCATGCTCCAAGACAAGCGGGGATAGCTCCTCCCATAGAAGCTTCTCACGGGTCCTCGATGTAAGAAGGCTGGTGTAGAAGACATAAAACCGAGGCGATGGCAGCTGAGTCAAAAGAATCATAGCCATGTCTTCAGAAGATATCGTCCGACCGAGGGATGCAAGCTCATCCCTCATATCCTGTAATCTGTTGATGTGGTCCTTCATGGAAGGACTATCATCAATAGCGAGCATCCGCAACTTCTTTTCAAGAGATATCCGGTGGGCAAACGTCTTCTGTTGATAGAGAGACGCGAGCTTTCTCCACACGTCCGCTGCAGTCTTCAACCTGTGAACATGAACAAGGACAGAATCCTGCAAACTCAGAAAGAGGAAAGATCGGGCTCTAGAATTGAGCCGATCCCATAAGGCTGCACGATCCATGGATATCCCATCTGCGGGATCCACCTTAGGCCGGGGAATAGGAACAGAAACAAGCTCCCAAAGATCGAAGGAGTCCAAGATACACTCCACCTTGCAGGACCATAGAGAAAAGTTGGAGCCATCCAACCGGTCCTCTTTGGGCAGCTGAGGAAGTACGGGTACCTGTACAGGGGGTACCAAAGGCTGCATCGTCGGCCCACTGGAAGGGGATCGCCGAGATACATGAATAGAAGGGGGACGGGAACGAGGAATAGACTCCGTATGACGATTCTCACGATAGAAATCACGCCTCCGTTCAGATGAATGTTGAGACAAAAGCTCGTCATCTGAGTCATCAAAACCTGTAAACTGATGATAAGACATCTTCTAAATCTGCAAAACACCAAACACCAAAGAAAACTGTGCCGATGCCGAAGAATGACCACCAGAAGGGTCACCAACCACCAGAAGAACCACCAAACTCCAGGAAATCAGGTCGCCTATCACCACGAGGTGAAAACGCAGCTGTGTAGGGCACAAAATCCGGAGGGAAAGTTGCCAGGCACCAAAACGCAGGCAAGAAGAGAAGCGCCGGCTGGAGAGAAGCCGCCAGGAGGGAAAACGACCACCTTGGATGCAAAACGCAGCCTGTAGTGGAGTCGCCCAGCTGAAGAGAAGGCCGCCCAGCTGAAAACGCAAGGAGACAGGGGCTGGTTGATGACGTGGCAGCCTCTGGAAGGGGCTGATGCAGCAAACGCAAATATACAGACCACCTGGAGGGGCCGCCTAGCTGTTGGAGAGAAGGGGGGCAGCAACAGATGATAGGTGTGGTCTCTCTCCAGTCGATGAAGACCTCCGTGCTCTCAGTTTGGCGATGATACCATGTGAGAGTGCGCAACGGAAGAAGAACACGAACACGGAGGAGAGGAGAGAGAAAGCAGAGAATGAAGGAAGAAAATCTGCACTGACTGAAATGAATGCTGAATACACTGAAATGGACTGATCAGTCCCTGCACGCAACCCACAGCGTTAGTGAGGGCACCCAGATCAGGCTGATGACGATGGCAGCACCACCACGGGGGAGGAGGAGTGTCGGAATCTGCAAGAAGACAACTGATGAAATGGGGAGGGGGGCTGCCAATAAATAGGCAACGGACAAACCCTAACCCTAACCCTAAAATGGGCGCAAACCCTAAAAGTGCCCTAAAATGGGCGCCCCACAACAGTGACCAAAAACTGGCCGGGCAGCCAGTGGCTGCCCACTAAAAGAGGCCAAAAAGAAATACACATCCTAAGACAGCCAGTCGAGAGTGACTAGCCTCCCCCATCATAACACATGACAGACATGTCAGAGCTCCTAATGTCCTCGTCTGACTCAGACTGAGGCTCACAGGCAGGAGATGACAAGGCATGACAAACATGACTGCTAACAGTACTATTTCTCTTGATGCTATCACAACGGTGACTTCTATCCTTGCTCCTCTAGTAGGGATGCTTCATCATCTTCATCGACATGGTTCTCAGCACCACACGAAGACTTGACAGCTGAGTGGTTGGAGGTATGGGAGATTATTGGGAGCCTCACAGTTTGGCACATTTGGAAGGCATGCTATCAGTTTGTTCTAGGCAGCAAGTGTTTGACCACTTATGAGACTTTAGGAGACCTCTAGACCTCAATCATGTACTCCCTCCATGGCTGCTGGAATCAGGTGCAGGCTGACTCTTGCAAGGAGCTTCGACACCACTTCTTACGTACTTGGGGTGGCCATTATCTATTCTTCACGATGTTAGATATGATCAATGCCCCACCCTCATTAGGTGCTACCAATGATCCATGGTGCTCAAAGTTGTAAGGCCCCCATTATGAGGAGAAGCCAAATGTGAGCCCGGACATTGGTTGAGTCCTGACTTGTATATCAGATGAGGTCTATGTGACCGGATGGCAAAAAGGTGACTGTTGTGGGTCTAATCTTTGGGTTAGACGGAGTGGTTAAGCTGGTAGCAACTCGAGGCACATTGCATTGAGTTGCGTGGTAAGGGAGTTAAAAGGGGCCCCTATTGTGGGGTCCGGGGGCCGCGGAAGCGGCCCCTGGCTGGGGGGTCCCAGGGGGGCCAGCGGCCCCCCTGGCGGGGGTCCGGGGGCAGCGCCCCCGGCCCGATGGTAAAGGGAATATTCCCTGGAATATTCCCTGGCCGACTAGTGGAGGCTCATATGGTAGGTCGGTCAGCAGGCCGACCTAACGACCTTCGCGGGCTATAAAAGCTAAACCCCTTCGCAGCCATCTGACACTCATCTTTCACCCAGTCAGAGTTGTTGTTCCAGCTAGCCTTAAGCTCTTCACCTATCTTCTGTCTAGATCGCCATCTAAGCTTCATTCATTGGAAGCGCACGGGTGGACAGAGCCATCTTTGTATCAGTTGTTTGGAGTTAAAGAATTTTACTGATTCTCCTCTTATCTGTTGTGTACTCTCTATCTCTTTCTCAGATTCTGTTCGCTGTGCCGTGTAATATTTTACATGGTATCAGAGCCCAGGGGGCTCTAGAGATCGGAGAGCGTGCAAGAGGCAAAGGCTTCAACAGCAAAGAGAAACGATGTCGACTCCGGGAAGCAGTTCTGGCGCATCAGGAAGCGGTGCAGGAGGTGGTGCTGCTGTACCGGCTATTCAAACACTGAGGATTCGTCCACCAACCTTCAGCGAAGGCAAGTTAGATGGTACAAACTACACGTTGTGGAAGTTCAAAATTACAACTATCCTTGATTCTTATGAGCTTCTGGAGACTGTGCTGGGGACTGACGCAGAACCACAGCCTACCCCCGACCCATCAAATCCTAGTGTGATGATTCCTCCGAATGCAGATCTTCTACGAGCTTGGAAACGAAGGAATGCAGATGCATTGTGTGCCTTAGTTACAAGCTGTTCTGACAGTGTTTTGACTCTGATTCAGCATACAACCAAAGCGTCAGAGGCTTGGAATGTACTAAGGAGTCAGTATGAAACACGAAACCAAACAAGGATTCAAAACTTGGAGAATCAACTAGCAGCGGAGAAGTTTGCTGAAGGAGAGACGGTTGAAGCATTCATCACTCGGATTAAGAATCTGCGCGACCAGATGGCTGGCGCTGGGATACAAAAGACTAGCGAAGAGCTAGCTCGGAGGTGTCTTCGGATTTGTCCACAAAAGTTTGATGGACTAGTAACTGCCCTTAATACTCAGGTGAGACCTCAAGCTTTGACTTTTGAGGAGTTTTGTGCATTATTAATGGAGGAGGAGTTGAGGCTGAAAGCCCGAGAAGGAAGCAACAATGGAGATGCTGCATTCTCTACCAATGCAAAAGGCAAAGGTGTTTCCTCCACCAAAAATGATGGTGACAAAAAGAAAAAGGGCGGCAAGAAGAAGTTTCAAGGAGAGTGCTTCTACTGTAAGAAGAAAGGACATGCAATTGCAGATTGTCGTGTCAAGAAGGCAGATGAAAAGAATGGTACCCTTAAAACTAAAGGGAAAGAGACAGCCAATACGGCTGAAGCAGAGTTGGAATTATTCATGGCGACCATTGAGGAAGTGTGCTCCTCGGCGCAAGAAGAATCTACCACTGACTCTTGGGTGTTGGATAGTGGGGCCTCCCGTCACATGACCAACAAGAAAGGTCTATACAGTTCTATGCAGCCTCTACAAGAATCCATCACTGTGACGGTTGGAAATGATGCTAAATGCCCTGCTGCGGGCACAGGTACTATTTCTTTTGTTGCTGCAAATGGTGAAGTCAAAAAGCTTTCAAATGTGTTGTATGTTCCCGAAATCAGGAGAAATCTCTTATCAGTTGCTGCCATAACTGATCTTGGTCATGAAGTGAGGTTCAAGAAGACAGGTGCAGAAATTATTGATAGTGCTGGCACAATTGTTGGCAAAGGAGAAAGAAGGAACAACCTGTATGAGCTAAGTGCTCTTACAGCCACCGCTGGAGTGGGCACAAGTAAGCTTTGGCATGAAAGGTTTGGACACATCGGATTTGCAGTATTGAAGGAGATGCAAAAGCAAGGTATGGTTGCTCACCTACCTACAATAACTGAATTGAAGGAACCATGTGAAGCTTGTATGATGGGCAAGCAACAGAGAAAGGCATTTCCACAAGAAAGCAAGAATAGAGCACATGCTCCTCTAGAGTTGGTGCATGCTGACTTGTGTGGTAAGATGCCTACACAGGCCTTGGGGGGATCTTCTTATTTTATGTTGATTGTCGATGACTACAGTAGGAAGATGTGGGTGTACTTCCTTCGTGATAAGGCTCAAGCTTTTGGTAAGTTTAAAGAATGGCTAATACTTGTTGAGAATGAAACAGGGAAAAGTGTGAAGAAATTTAGAACAGATGGTGGTGGTGAGTTCAACTCAAAGGAGTTTGAAGGCTTTTGCAAGAGCAAAGGGATCAAGCGTCAATTGACGACGCCTCACACACCTCAGCAGAATGGTGTTGTGGAACGCAGGAATCGTACCATTGTGGAGATGGCAAGATGCATGCTAAAGGGCAAGGGATTGCCTAACCATTTTTGGGCTGAAGCTGTTAATACTGCAGTCTACATTCTAAATCGGAGCTACACAAAGGCTCTCAAGGGAAAAACACCTCATGAGGCTTACACTGATGAGAAGAGAAACAAGTTACAACCAAAAAGCAGAAAATGTATCTTCTTGGGTTATAGTGATGAGCAGAAGGCTTACAAGTTATATGACCAAGAGGCAAAGAAGATCATCGCGAGCCGTGATGTGGTGTTCAAGGAGGAGCCGCATACAGTGGAGGAGGAGAAGGCAAGGTCTTCCACTTTATCATCAAGCGAAGAAGTAGTCCACTATGAACCTGTCCCGAGAGCTATCCCTATCCTTAAGGAGGAGGAAGCATCATCTTCAGATGATGAGGAAAAAGTTCACCAACCTGACATCACCCCACCGGAAAAGCCATTGCCGCGCTGGGTGAAGCAGCTCTATGACCACAATAATCCTATGCCTGCATCTGTTGAGGAGAAGGCAGACGGACCAAGGAGGTCTCAGAGAATAGAGGAGCAAAGGAGGGCTTCTGCTCACATAGTCAACATGGCCTTGATGGTTGAGATTATGAGAGAAGTAAAGGAGCCAACTGACTTAGAAGAAGCACTTGCAGATCCATCATGGAAGGCTGCTATGCAGGCGGAGTATGACAGCATAATGAAGAATGACACTTGGGAGCTAGTGGATCGGCCAGCAAAGCGGAAGATTATTGGCACCAAGTGGATCTGGAAGGTAAAGTACAAGGCTGATGGTACCTTAGAAAAGTACAAAGCTAGACTGGTTGTCCAAGGATTTTCACAAGTTGAAGGGTTTGATTTTCAAGAGTCATTTGCCCCAACTGCCAGAATGACCACTATTCGCACGGTACTTGCAGTGGCTGCCCACAAGAAGTGGCCAGTGTACCAAATGGATGTTAAGTCAGCGTTCTTAAATGGTGACCTCAAGGAGGAGGTGTACGTGGCTCAGCCACCAGGGTTTGAGGCCCCCCATTCTGAGAACAAAGTGTGTAAACTGAAGAAGGCATTGTATGGGCTGAAACAAGCCCCCAGAGCATGGTACCAGCGGATAGATAGGTTCTTTTTAAACCTAAACTTCAAAAGATGTGCCTCAGATGCTAACTTGTATGTTTACAGGGATGGTAAAAAGTCTGTAGTGATTGTCCTATATGTGGACGACCTTCTTATTACAGGTGACTATGAAGATATGATCAACCAAACTCGAAAGGCTTTGAGTTTTGAGTTTGAAATGACAGACTTGGGCTTGCTGCACTATTGTTTGGGGATTGAAGTCTGGCAAGAGCCAGGAAAGATCTTCATCTCTCAGAAGAAGTATGCATGGGAGATCTTGAAGGCATTTGGCATGACCGAGTGCAAGGAGATAGCTATACCTATGGAGGTGAATGTAAAGTTATCCGTTGAGGATACATCAGCACTAGCAGACATTGGGAGGTATAGGAGATTGGTCGGCAGTCTAATCTACTTGTGTAACACCAGACCAGATATCAGTTTTGCTGTTGGTGTTTTGAGCAGGTTCTCAAACAAACCTCATGAGAGTCATTGGAAGGCTGGGATGCGGGTGCTCAGATACTTGAAGAAAACTCTTGACTATGGTATCACATACAGTTTCGGAACTTCTCTTGTGGGGAACTGTGACTCAGATTGGGCAGGAGACATTGATTCCAGGAAGTCAGTTTCTGGTTATTGTTTCTCTTTGGGTTCAGGAATTTTCTCTTGGATTAGTAAGAAGCAACCAACAGTGGCATTGTCTTCTACCGAAGCAGAGTACAAGGCAGCTTGTTTTGCTGCATGTGAGGCCGTATGGTTGAGAAGGATTCTATGGCATATGGGAGTGCAGGATGAAGAACCAACTGTGCTGAGATGTGACAATCAGAGTTGCATCGCCATTGCCAAAAATCCAGTGTTTCATGCACGCACCAAACATATAGAGATCCAGTATCACTATGTGCGTGATTTGATGGAGGATGGGATAGTGGAATTGGTCTACTGTCCAACAGAGGAGAATGGAGCAGATATCTTCACCAAAGCACTTACGAAGGATCTGCTTCAAGTTCATCTTCAGAGACTCGGCATTGGGCCGAGGAGATAGTTCACCTATGGGTGGACATTGAGGGGGGGTGTTAGATATGATCAATGCCCCACCCTCATTAGGTGCTACCAATGATCCATGGTGCTCAAAGTTGTAAGGCCCCCATTATGAGGAGAAGCCAAATGTGAGCCCGGACATTGGTTGAGTCCTGACTTGTATATCAGATGAGGTCTATGTGACCGGATGGCAAAAAGGTGACTGTTGTGGGTCTAATCTTTGGGTTAGACGGAGTGGTTAAGCTGGTAGCAACTCGAGGCACATTGCATTGAGTTGCGTGGTAAGGGAGTTAAAAGGGGCCCCTATTGTGGGGTCCGGGGGCCGCGGAAGCGGCCCCTGGCTGGGGGGTCCCAGGGGGGCCAGCGGCCCCCCTGGCGGGGGTCCGGGGGCAGCGCCCCCGGCCCGATGGTAAAGGGAATATTCCCTGGAATATTCCCTGGCCGACTAGTGGAGGCTCATATGGTAGGTCGGTCAGCAGGCCGACCTAACGACCTTCGCGGGCTATAAAAGCTAAACCCCTTCGCAGCCATCTGACACTCATCTTTCACCCAGTCAGAGTTGTTGTTCCAGCTAGCCTTAAGCTCTTCACCTATCTTCTGTCTAGATCGCCATCTAAGCTTCATTCATTGGAAGCGCACGGGTGGACAGAGCCATCTTTGTATCAGTTGTTTGGAGTTAAAGAATTTTACTGATTCTCCTCTTATCTGTTGTGTACTCTCTATCTCTTTCTCAGATTCTGTTCGCTGCGCCGTGTAATATTTTACACACGATGCAAGCAGGCGACCCCATGTGGTGCAGCTCTCTTCCTCCGTGGCTTCTATCCCCCATTCTCCCCAAATCACCCTGAGAGGCTTGTATATATGATCCCTGCTTGACCTTGTATCAGCTCCAGCCAGGTTGTTGAGCACATGTACTCTGTTGTAAAGTCTTCAGAGTAATATAATTAGCCACATTTTTCTTGGAAAAGAAAAGTGTATCTCAAATACCTCTTCCATGGGATCCTATAGTGTTTATGCATGCCTCTTCTTCATTGGAGGCCCTGGCTGCATTATTCTCTCAATGACAAGGACTACACATCATGTCCCTCAGATTCATCTTCTTCAAGTTTAGTCGATGTTGAGTGGATGATGGGCACAGAGTTTACAGAGTCATGCATTAAAGGTGGCCCAAATACATTTCTTGATCTTTCTTCTACATCTAAATGTGATGTGTATCATTTGGGGTATTTAGATGGCGAGGATGGCCACCTGTCAGCTCAAGGAAGAGTAACCACTTTCCTGACAATTGGTGATCCATTGTCTTCATCTTAGCAAATCTTGGTGTTAGATTTATATAATCCATTTGATTTATATGAACCCAAACACCTCTCTATTGATCCTTCTGATTTGCAGGATCCAGTTGTAAGATTCTCCGTAGATGCGGACTGGTATTAACATGTAAATGCTAATAGAGGAGGCTCTAGAAGTAGGAGCATGCTTATAGATACACTTGCTACTATGCATTCTGTTTCATACGAGCATGTCATTGGTGCTACTCATTCTCAATTCCCTTGTCCCTCCTTATCAAATGATCATTTAGGTTCTCTTCCTCATGCTTTTAGAAATTTAGGGTAAGACTCCACGCTTCTACCTTAGGCTTCTATTCCTAACACATTAGACTTAGGATCTTCTATATCTTCTCATATTTCCTTTTTTTTCTGTCACATTAGCTCATATCCTTAACGTCTAGGTGTTAGGTCTTTGCTATGTTTTCCCTCTTACATAAAGATGCATGCCATTCTGCACGTTGGTACTTCATTGCCACGAATGGCACTTGTGAACACTGTATCTCCCATCTATTTGCAAGGGAGCACTCTTGCTTGTCTTGGTGTGGATGCTTTGGCTATCCCACTTACACCCCTTGGATCTCTTCCCATGGCCACTCAAATGCATAGATATCCATCCCCCTGCTTACGGTGAACTTATCCACACTACTTTAGTCACCCAGATGCAGGAATATCTATCCCATGCTTATGGTGCACCTCTCCAGAACTTGGGTCAATCACACAGAGGGTGATCCTCTCCATGCTTATACTGCACCTATCCATTGTCCTTGGGCTACATGTACAGCGATCATACCTATGCCTAGTTAGTCTAGTCACACAATTGGATCCACTGTACCTACCTCACTGATGCATGGTGGCCACTTTCAGTCAAATACCCATGTGTACTCTAATCCCCATCCCTACCCTCCCTATCCATCACTCGGCTTTCATAAACAAGCTACCAGTGAAATACTTTTCTTTTATGCAGTAAACCATCTCCTTGCCTTGATCGCTGACCTTTTATGTCACCTCTATGGGGGGGAAATACAGAGGTGGCAAGAAATCTCAAGACTGCACCTATCTATTGTCCTTGGGCTACATGTACAGTGACCATACCTATGCCTAGTTAGTCTAGTCACACAATTGGATCCACTGTACCTACCTCACTGATGCATGGTGGCCACTTTCAGTCAAATACCCATGTGTACTCTAATCCCCATCCCTACCCTCCCTATCCATCACTTGGCTTTCATAAACAAGCTACCAGTGAAATACTTTTCTTTTATGCAGTAAACCATCTCCTTGCCTTGATTGCTGACCTTTTATGTCACCTCTATGGAGGGGAAATACAGAGGTGGCAAGAAATCTCAAGACTGGAAGGCAAGTCCTAAAAAAAGGGATCCCAGTTCTTCCCAAGGAACCAAAGAAACTGGACCTATTTGAAAGCACATGACTCAAAAGAATGGATATTGTACGCTGCTAGTGCCCAGGTCATGTGGTATAAGAATGTGGTTTCAAGGCCCAGGGTCACTTGCCTAGATCTTTCGCCCATCAGACCTTGGGCACACCTTTGATCATCATTACCCACATCATTATTACCTTCATCATCAGTCTTTTTCTCCAGCTTCAATTGCTGTCACCAAGCCTTCCAATGTGCCACCGAGTGAGCCATTGCTGCCGCCCAGCTCCAGTAGTTGCCACCAGTGCTGTTACCACCTGTTGCTCTATCACCCTACCTTTTGGAGGTTGTTGTGTTTGAGTTTTCAGCCTCCTTCGTCACTTTCTGCAGCTGTTGTAGTGAATCTTCAACCTCTGGTGAAAACTTTTATTACCTTCATCATCAATCTTTTTCTCCAGCTCCAATCGCTGTCACCCATCCTTCCAAGGTGCCACAGAGTGAGCCTTTGCTGCTGCCCAGCTCCAGTAGCTGCCACCACCTGTTGCTAATATCACTCTGCCTTTTGGAGGTCTGCCGGTTGTTGTGTTTCGGTTTGCAGCCTCCTCCATCAATTTCTGCAGCTGATGTAGTGATTCTTGAGCCTCTAGAGAAAAGGTTTTTGGTTCCAAGCTGCTGTTCAGAATCATCATCATCATCTGCAGCAGTCATTTACTGTGAGACACCTTTTAGGTAGCTACGTTTTTCTTCCAGGTGCTCCACAACATTATCTTCTGCATTGATTGGCCCTGGGCTGCAATGTTTTGATCACCCTTAGTTCTAGTCTACTGCATTGATATCATCTTTGTTAGTTTTGCTGCAGTCAGGATTCAGAGGACGACACTCTACACGCTTCCTCCACTCACTCCCATGAGAGACAATGGTTGTTGGAAAGCTCCACTCCTTGAACACCTACATATTTGTACCTTCTTCATTCATTTCATTAATCAATCATTCATTAGATACTTATTCTCCTTCCTGCATTTTGCTTTCTCGTCTAAGTTCACTGTGTTACTCGTTTCTTACACTTTTGGTGTTGTCTATGCAAATCTTAGCATATCTTCTCATGTTATCAAAGGCGTTGCTCTTATAAAGAGTATCGTGCATGGCTAGCGGAAAGCTTAGTTTGTGCGAGTGACATGCATCAAACTCATAATGTCTTAGACACCTCCTTCTTGGGAGCCTATCAAGAATCAGACTAGAAGGTATCCAAGTGTGGAGGTCATTATCTCCAGGATTTCACTAGATTGCTTTGGACACTGTGGAGAGAAGATGAGGCAACCTCTCCTTTTCAACCATCTGTTGAGGACAAAGACATGCCAAAAAATAGGACAAAGGAAGCATCTCTTGGGAGTTTCTTACTCAGGCAGCTTCTACCTTGGGGGATGTGAAAGTGCGCTAAGGTTTAGAGAGAAAATATTGAGTGTACCAACACGAGTAACAATTGCAAACTCAGACAAGAAAGCAAAACACAAAACAAAGAGAAGAAGAATCTAATGTATGAATGCAGTTATGAAATGAATGAAGAAAGATATAGAAATATGGGAATTGAAGGAGCAGAGATCATCCAACAACCATTGTCTCTAGTGGAAGCAAGCTGAAGGAGAATCCTGGAGAGTGTCTTCCTCCATGTACAGATGTAGAGTGTAGGATACCACGAATGTTGGAGTTAAGGGCTGATTCAAAGGGCTGAAGACAGCAGGGCAGTAGGTTGGATGCCATAATGCAGCAAAGTCAGGCTGAGGATGATGAACACAGAAATGTACCTCTTGTGGGAATCTTGATGGAGTGTGCAGCAGTTGGAAGCCAAAATGAAGCCTCAAGAGGTCGGAGATAGTTCATGATAGCAACAGCAGATGAAGGAGATGGATGAGCAACAAAATACAATTACTTGAGTGGGCAGATAATTAGGTGGCACCACAAGAAGGCTAGTGACAGCAGCTACAGCAGGAAATAAAGATTGGCAGCTCTTGGAGGTGAGTGGACAGCAAGGTGGCAGCCTGGCTGAGTAGGGCAGCAGCTGGCTGAAGAGGGCTGTAGTCTTTAATTGTGTAGGCAGCAGGAACTAGGGCAGGACCAGCAGTCAGTGAGGGGATAGATGATGACGGAAGGTTGGCATTGAATGAGGAAATGATGAAGAATGCGGATGGATGCCTGCAATTGTGTCCTTTAGGAGATCTTTGGGCATTTGTGCTACTGCCAAAGTAAAATGACGTCTTAATGAAAAGTACCTCTTGGGGCTGTTTTTGTGGATCTCCATAGAGACTAAATGTACGATAGTTTCATGTTAATGCGGCCCTTTAATTTTACTAGTTCAATGTGGGAGTGGTTTGGTTTTCTTGACATGCTTTCTAGGTTTTGTCAAGGCCATTATGGATCTATTCCCATTGTTACTTTTATGTTGTGTTTGACCCCATTACGTGACTATCAAAACTATAACAAAAGCTAGTTGGTTAGTAGAAAAAAGCAAGTAAGAATCAAACTGGAAGGTATCTGACCCCGGAGATCAGTATCCTCAGTAACACACCAGATTGCTTTGTCCACCATCAGACAACCTCTCTTCGACCATCAATTGAGGATTGAGATGTGCCATAGTAAAGGACAAAGGGCATCTCTCTCTTGGGGGAGTTTCTCAATTGAGGTAACTTCTACACTGGGGAGTGGTTTGGTTTTCTTGATTTATTGGCTGATTTACAAACACAAAGATTTTAGGATATCAAGGGTGCCAAGACAATTATGGAGAGTATTATGAAGGGATCATCCCCATGGTGGAGGATTAATATAGACACTTCATAGACATGGATGGGTCTCTTTACGAAAGGAGACATTCTTCTTGCAAATGGTCACGAGTAGTGGAGAGAGAGTCTTTACCTTTCCAGTGGAGGATAGTAGATTCGGAAGAGAGGACTTGGATTGCTTGGAGTTCACATGATCTCATTACGGGATTAGAGTGGTATTGGAGTTGGTACTTAGACCTAGATCGAGTGACTTGCACGATGGATGTTTGGAGGTAATGGGCCTATCGAAGTAGGCCTATCTAGAGATTATAATTAGATGTATGGGAGTGGCTTTGGAGAGATTCCTTCATAGAGAGAAATAGTGACATCTTTTTTGGTTCACCATCAGATTGGGAGGAGGATCTAGATGAGGAGGATTACAGCAATGCAATAAACATTGGATTGGACAAAGATCTTGCTGTATTTCTTGGCTGAAATTTCAAGGAGATTGGATGAAAGCTCTAGACATGGGAAGATTTCACTCTTTTGGTGGTTAATAGCTCACAAGGAGCTAGAAGTTGGCACTTGACTTAGTTATGATAGGTATCTGGCTACTCTTGCTAGCTGTGGAGAGGCAAATGGGACGTAGGGACATTGTGTGATGCTAAACCAGGACTCAAGTCATAGACAGAGGCCCAACCTATGGCTATGAGGATGCTCAAAAGAGTCATTCCTATCTCATCATTGGTTACCTCTTGAGGAGGCCACTTTTTTTGCTGCAGTCAACATGGACTAAGAGGCATTGTCACAAATGGGAACTAATAGGTAGCATCATTGCTTGGCTTAATTGGACTGCTAGACATAGTCATGCTATAGTTTTATTAGATATATCCACTATAGAGATTTGGATAGAGACAGTGACTTGGAGATCATGAAGAGGAGACGCGCTTTGCTTAGGATTTGGGATTCTACCCACTTTCTTTCAGCCACACATGGTCTAGGATTATAGACTCCTTGATTGGTTCTTCATAAAGGCTTTGTAGTTTATTTCCCCTTTTGTTTTATATTTGTTGTTTATCTAGAGGTCCCTTATAGGGCTAGTTTTGTACTTTGCCTTGGGATAATTTTGTCTCAAGGGGATGCATTGGTAGAATCATTCTTTTCTCCAAAAGAAATGTTTTTGAGCTTCATCAGCACACAATATCAATTTCTTGCACGTGATTTCCACTTAAGAGAACCATGTAATACTATTTCTTGCTTTAGTGCATTTGAAAAACCAATCCATAACACCAAAAACTCTTGAAAATTGAAGTCGTCCTAGGGAAATTTCCTTTACAGAGGCAACAAAAACGTCACCTGTTGTAGTGATGAGTAGATTAGGCCTTTACACTCAAAACCTGAGGTCATGTGATAGGGATCAACCCCTAAGCATGTGGGTTTGCCAAATTAGAAAGCACGGAAATATAGTCGACATGATCCATGCCCACGAGCTACCCTTAAAGTGTTACATATGCAAGCTTGAGAACACCTCAAACAAAGGAAACCTCAACTCTAGTCTCTCAATAGAATACATGTCTTGTCAACTTCAACCTGTTGTCGAAAAGATACACAAATCTTAATGAATCACCATTCTGTGATATGGATATTCAAATTATAGTATCTTCAGTTCTCATAGATACTTAGTTATTTTGTGCAATTTATCTGTATGCATATGCACTTTAGGCAAACTGGCCATAACAAAACTGTGTTGGTTGCAAAGGGCTCTCTTTTGAAACAACTATCCATTGCCAATCAAAGCTTGGGTGGAGGTGTGGTTGTAGTTCTTGCAGAACGAGATAAAGAGGAGATGGAGCTCGACATTGCCAAGTTAGAGTTTGATTTCATGGGAACATCTGTGATTTGCCGAAGTGGAAGCCCCCTCATCATGGCTGACTTGAAGAAGGTAACTTTTATCAAGAAAAAAATAAATGCCTCACCAATGTTTTCCCAGATTAGGTTTTGATTCAGTTCTAAACATAATGTTAGAAGAAATGTATGTATAGTTCCTAAAAATGCAGTCATGCTTCCTATTTTTGTTCTATACACATGCATCCACCAACACAAGGGGCCAGATTGACACGAGGATGCCCCGGTGGGATTATGCAATATTGGATGCTACCATTGAAGTATAGATAAGTGCAACTTCTGGCACTGAGTAGTTCTAGACTTGCGCTAATACTGCTATTTTCTGTGCCTGTTTGGATGCCTTAACTTAGCAATATCCCTGCAGCCTGTGGGTTTCTGATCTACTGGGCCTAACTCAGTCTGGTAGGCTTCTGATTTAGTGTTATTTGATGTTTGAAAGAAAATGCACCGCTATGATATGTCAAGTTGGCATTAACATTACCTTTGTTTGTTTCTGTGAGGCTCATATGAAACTGGAAGTAAAAATGCATTCAAGAATTGGAGGGTCATGATTGAAAGAAAAAAGCTATACAATCAGTACGTTTGGAAGTCATGCAAAAGAAAAGTACAAAATTTTGAGAAGTTTTTTACAGAGAATCTATACATTTTTTTCTCCCTTAATGTGTGTTAGAATTTCTGTTTTGAGTTAGTGAGTATTTTGAGATCGTGTTGATACTCTTCTAGGATAGTTTTTTCATGCTCCATCTAAGTGTTTGACTATGCAGGTTTCTGTATCCAAAGCTCGGGCTATTATTGTTCTTGCTGAAGTTGAAAATGCTGACCAGGTGACTTTCTATGCTCATTTTTGACAAACATGTCTGGAAACACAATGAATTGGGGAACGAAATTATAATTATTAGCTAAGATTTGAAAGAAATACACAAGAAATCACAACCAACATTTATCAAAAAAGTTTTGGCAGTTGCTGACGGTAGAGTGAAATGGTTTTCTATGTGATAGGGTAAAATGCTGTTCATAGTTAACAGTAGACATTTTGGATCTAATTACTTTCGTGCTTAGTTATGATATAGTATCATAACCAGCTTTCATGTTCATGCAGAGTGATGCACGTGCTCTTAGAGTGGTTTTGAGCTTAGCTGGAGTCAAGGAGGGATTGAAAGGCCATATTGTAGTGGAGATGAGTGACCTTGATAATGAGGCATTGGTAAAGCTTGTTGGAGGTGAGATGGTGGAAACTGTTGTTGCTCATGACGTTATAGGACGCCTAATGATTCAATGTGCACGGCAACCTGGTCTTGCTCAGGTAACATTTCCTCTAGAGGTTTCATGGTGACAATATTATACCTAGTATGTATACCTAAAAGACAGGTCATAGTGGGTGTCTATGGCCAATTATTGTGCACTTATGCATGCATGTATGGTCCGGTACATTAGCTACACTGTCTATCAGAATATCTATAGACCAGGATGACACATACAGCCAGCAACTGCAAATTATCATGGGCATCATTAATGGCGTTTGCTATCTCAAATCACTTTTTCTTCTCACAGATATGGGAGGATATACTTGGGTTTGAAAATGCAGAGTTCTATATCAAACGGTGGCCACAGCTGGATGGAATGTGCTTTGGAGATGTCCTGATTAGCTTTCCAGATGCAATTCCTTGTGGTGTTAAAGTTTTTGCCGAGGCAGGAAGAATTGTCCTGAACCCTGATGATGATTATCTATTGTGCGAGGGTGATGAGATCCTTGTTATTGCTGAGGATGATGACACTTATGCACCAGCGCCTCTTCCTCAGGTAACTGGAGAGCAGCTTTAATAATCTATTTGAAAGGAGTTAAAACGAGAAACAGTATTCATTTACTGTGATACTACCTGCTTCACTTATAAGACATGAAACCACCTAAGAATTGATCAATTGACAGTTAAACCACCTAAGAATTGATCAATTGACAGTTTTTGACATTGTCATATTATCTAGCTGGAGCCCTGGTTCTGTCTCTGAGACTGTTTGTGGTGTTTTAGCATGTTTCTGGCATTGCGTCCTTAGAAATACTCAAATACACGTTAGGCATCAATTCTTTAGTCTATCTTCATGATGTGTGAGCTGTCCTCTAGACTGGTGAGCCATGAGTGTGCTAGTAACTTTGTTTTCCTTTTCATCTTTTCATTATGTTCACTTAGCCTTTCATGGATAAAAATTTCCTTCTTCTGTTAGATTTTTCACAACAACACTTGGAATTTCATGGCATGTTCAGCAGCTGCATCTTGGCAGCACTTCTCATTTGCTGGAAGGAAGGTAGAGATTGTGCTCTCAATTTTGTTTTTCTTTTGATTTTTCTTTTGTGTTTCCTTAACCTTTCTCTGGACAAAGAGTTCCTTTAACTGTTAGATCTGTCCCAAGTGTGCTGGAGATACCAATCTAAGAAAACGGGATGCAACAGAATATAGAAAATTTGTAAGCAAGTGACGAACTGAGAATATGCAGAATTATCACTAGACCCCCTGGATATGAGAGACATAGAGAAGCAGTTTGGCAGAGCACGCAGAGGGTGGTTACAGACAGGATGAGCAGACATCTGATGGCCCATTTCACAGAGGAGGAGTTGGAGGAGGCACTTCGGGCACTACACTCAGGCAAGTGTCCAGGGGAAGATGGACTAGATAAATCCTTCTTTGTGAGCTACTGGGATCTTATCAAAAAAGGCCTTCACTAAGCCTTTCAGGAGATTATGGCATCACGGACTTTGAGGAGCTTCTTGATGTGGAGTTTGCTGATGATACAGCAGCTTACTTGGATGGGAATGAGGGCAACTTTAGAGCCTTTGTAACAGCCATGGAGACATTTTGCAGAGCATCAGGAGCACTAATTAATTGGCACAAATCCTATGGATTTTGGGTATGCGACACTAGACAGCTAGAGTGGTGACCACATGAGGATTTCACATGGGTTCACCATGGGACCGCTGTGAGATATCTCAGATGCCATGTGGGGATTGACATTACCTCAGAGCAGCAGCTGGCACCCCTCCTTTTGAGCATCAAACAGAAGCTTTTGTATTGGAGCTCGGCGAGACTCTCATTGGCAGGAAGAGTAGTGGTTGCCAACTAAGTTCTTCTGGCGACCATGTGGTACATCACTTCTTGTTAGGCATTCTCTAGGTCGTGTATTGGCCATGTGAAACGCCTCATCAGGAACTTCATTTGGTTAGGAGGAGATGGGAGTCCAACCAAAGCAAAGGTGGCTTGGGATGTCATCATACAACCTAGATCCAGAGGAGGACTGGGGATCATAGACCTAGATAGTCAGAGCAAAGCCTTATTGGTCAAGCTCATTGTTAGGGGTCTGCTTCCAAGTGAGGAGCCTTGGAAGAAACTTCTGATGGGGAGGCTAGAGGACTTGACACCTACACATGGAGGACCATGGCAGCCCAGCATTCACTGGATATTTCAAGAGATTAGCACCAGAGATTTAGGGAGGAGCTTTGAGGTCAGATTTGCAATGGCCATTATTAGAGCTTGGAGATCTGTATCTCCAAGGCTCCACGAGCTCCCCGCGACTACTATTGAAGAGAAGAAGAGACAGACTCTTCTTTAATTCTTATTTGAGATCAGAGTCAGGTCACATCATTGGGCAGTGGACACACTTATCATGGGGGATATTCTCTTTACAGGTCGCTACATCAGTGGGGGAGTGGTTTGCATTTTAGGAGTTACCACACAAGACCCAAAGGTAGAGATTACATGGTCTTAGGGGGGGAGCTAGATTGAGACTGTGATGGAAGGGGTTCCACCACATTGGCAAACTGAAACAACTTCCTTTCAGACTTGGATTGGTCTTTTCTCTAGAGGGAATATCCTTCTTAGTCATTGCATCTAGCAGAGATAGGACATTCACTTTCACAGTTGAGGAGGATGGCCGCCTCCAGCGAGAGGACCTTGACCTCACAGCACTCAGTGGCTGCTCCAGGCAGAGAATCAAAGTAGTGGCACACTTTGAAAGGAAATGGCACATAGACCCAAACCCAACAACTTGTCTTATAGATGGATGGAGATATTGGGCATACCAAAGGAGGCCTTTAGAGAGACTTCAGTGGGATCCAGGAGAGTGGGTGTGGAGGGATTCCTTCCTTGATAGGCCATCCTACATCCCCTTCTTTGGCTACACTACTAGATTGGGACGGAGGATATAGATGAGCAAGATTAGAGCACAGCCTGCAGCCACCCCTCATTGGCATAGAGAGGGAGTCTCAGATGAGTTCCTATATGACTTTTGGAGGCAGCTACATGACAGATTTAGGCCCAAGAAGATATCTCTCTTTCTATGGCTTCTAGCCATAGGATTTTAGCAGTTGGCCCAGTGGCATGCGCGCGATGTGGTGAGCCAGAGGAGACACAGAGACATTGCCAATGGGACTGTCTGAGAGCCCATGAGATTTGGAGGAGAGCTCTTAGGATAGTATTCCATGGTATAGTAGAGTCCATGGTGGCGACATGGGGGATTGTAGCTTGGGTCACAGACAGAGGTCCAGCATGCGGCTATGATGACACTCAGGGGAGCATTTCTTTTCTCATCATTGGACAGCATTTGAGCAGGATCCCTACCCTAGACTACTCACAGACACAGTGGACTTAGGGACATTGTCATAGATGGGAGCTGATTTCCAGCATTATAGCTTGGTACATATGGATTGCGAGATGTAGCTAGGTCATTGATCTTCAGGATATACCCACTGGGGAGTCTTTATCAAGGATTTGGACAGAGATAGTCCACACTCTCCGTGGGAGATGGAAGAGGTTGCAAGGGCAGCCTTGAGAGGATGAGAAAGAAAAGAGAGGCTTTCTTGCGGATTTGGGATTCAGACACCTTTCATACTACCCCTCAGATGGTCTGGCGCTTTAGCCCACCAGACTGGTTGTTTACACAACCATTGTAGCTTTGATGTACTTAGTTACTCTTCACAGAGTTTCTTGTACTTTGTATTTACCTTAGGGGGCTTTCTCCGAGGTGTTATGAATAGAGTTCTCTTTTCTTGAAAAAAATAATCTGATTATTGTAGATGATTACAATAGATAGTTGATGCTTCCTTGCCATGTGCTTATGTTAGGAAGCTTCAATAGCACACAGAAAACATACAAGAGCAAAGACTGTGTATATAGAAACGTATGGTTGTAGCAACTAAAACGAGCCACAAGTTCGTATGCTAAATAGAGTGTTGCATACATTTACAAGACTAAGTATGCCCTAGAAGTGAATAGGCATATGTACAACTTACAAGGCCGGGGAAAAAAGACCTCCTAAAGAGGGAAAAAGGTGCCCTAGTGGTCCTAAGTGTGTTCACACAAATTACTACCAAAATATGGTTATCCCCTCTAGGAGTGATGCAGTGAATGAGAGATGGCACTTATGTATAGGGAAGTGCCATACCGAGTGGACTAGATTAATCCACAAAGAGGAAGCCCAAAGCTTTATAGAAAGCTTTGAACTTCTCACAAGTCAAATCCTTTGTGAAAAGATTTGTATGGTTGTCTTGTGTTGGCACATAGGCCAAGTTGATCTCTCATGCAAAGAGTCTCTCCCTGACATAATGATTGTGCACCTCAATGTGCTTAGTATGTGCATGGAACACTGGATTCTGTACAACTGCCAATGGACTCTTAACTCTTAGTGAAGGTGGTGGTGGCATATGACTATCCAACACCGAAATCAACCAAGAGGCATTTGACACACTCAACCATAGTCGTGAAAGATGCCTTGTACTCAACTTCACAGATAAACATGGCAATAGTGGGCTACTTCTTGGTTAACCACGATATGCATGAGCTACCAAGCATGAAGCAAAAACCACTTGTGGATATAGGAGTGTGATAAGAGCCACTCCAATCAAAATCTAAAAAAAGTGTGTAATGTGGGCTACTTTTTGGTCTACCACGATATGCATGAGCTACCAAGAATGAAGCAAAAACCACTTGTGGATATAGGAGTGTGGTAAGAGCCAGCCCAGTCAAAATCTAAAAAAGCGTGTAATCTAGCAGTAATGATCCTCCCTTGGGATAAAACAACCCAAGGTGCTGTTAGAGATTTGGTCATCCCTAGGATGGGCACAAGTTGTGTCAAGATAGTTTAGGGCAGATTTACCTAGTTTGAAGCAGGTCAAACAGTTTTAATGCAGCCGCCAGCATTTGTTGCACACATGGAATTCCAGCAGCAGTTGCGGCATCGTATGATTATTTTATTATTATTATAGTCAATTTGTTGCAGTCGGTCAGTTTTCAGCCTGGCTGACTAATTGCATTTTATTATTTTATTTCAGGCTATTTATAGCCAACTTAGTTGGGGGGTCACACATATTTAGATTTCAATTTCTGCAGGCGAGATTAAGAGCTCCCGCTGGTAATGCTTCAATATCTTCTTGTATAGATTCTTCTTCAGTCTTCAACATTCATACTCTGCATTTTTCAAAGTTTTGCTGTCTCCTTTTTTTTTGTGTGAAGATAATTGAATTAAGTAATAAATATTTACATCAGACCATCAGGTCAGCATTCTCTCTCTCTCTCTCTCTCTCTCTCTCTCTCTCTCTCTCTCTCTCTCTCCGTGTTCTCGTCTTTCTTTCAGTCCGGTCATATACTTTTGCATTTGGTGCACTCGGACATGGTATCGGAGCAACATTGAAGGGCTACTTGATCGTGGGTAGATCTAAAGAGCAGGTTATAGTGCGACACCAAGGCTATATTTTCAGCGTTTGAGGGCAAGTAGGAGGATTGTGCATCGACACAAGGCTGAAACAAGTGAAGATGTGAGGAAAAGCAAGGAAGTTTGCTGTTTTTTGTAGGTTTTTTTGTCAAAGGAGAAAAGGATACATTTCAGCCTTTTATAGTACGTTTTGCTTTTTAATTGCCTGCAATGGTTAAGACATGTGAAGGAGGAGCGGAGAAAGCCCTAGCAAGCTGCTTTTTTGAGTGAGAAGGGACTACCCTTGTTTTGTGCAGGTTATTTAGGAGCCATGTGGTTTGAAATCGGTGCATAGTTCTAGTTGATTATGGACTGAAAGATCCCTATCTTATCGGCTCTTCTACAGGATTGAAAGCTAGATGGGCGGAACTACTGCATTTGGCAAGTGATGATGCTTGCCATCTTGGAGTCTTATGATTTGGTGGAACTTGTGACGGAGGCTATTGACCGTCCATTGGTCTAGGATCTTTTCAAACTTTCTTTTTTGGAGAAAGCGGAGTTGGTGAAGGTACAAGCACACTGGGACAAGTTGAATGCTTGCATCAATTCTTTCTTATTTCTTTTATGTACTGCAGCCGTGATAGCCCATATTGAGCATCTTACCAATGCTCGAGAGATATGGCTCGAGTTAGATCAGCTCTATAATAGGATGATTGTCATGAAGAGGGTCTCTTTGGAGGCGCAGATGCGGACTTTGAATCCAAGCAAGTCTGCTTCCATGTGGGAGCATGCGAACAAGCTTTGACAACTAGAGATGTAGGTTTAAAATGTTGGCAAGTTGATATCCACCGGGGATATGGCGATTACTTTATTATGGTAGTTTCCCCCTCATTTCAATGCATTCTACTTTGCCTTGATTGCTTTAGGGAAAACGGAGGCCCTTAAATGGAAAGAGCTGGTCCCTATGGTCTTGGACCAGGAGGAATAACTAAAGGGTATGAATTCCTAGAAATATGAGGCTCTTACCGGTCAACCTTCCCAAAAGAAGGGGAAGCAAAAGTAGGAGGAGGAAGACAAGAACAAGAAGGACAAGGAGTTTGCTTGCCACATCCATGGTAAGACAGGTCACTAGAAGAAAGATTATTCTAATAAGGATAAGGACACCAAGGAGGAGGAAAAGAAGACTACAAAGGACTTAGGAGCGGTGGTTGCTCAATAATGTTTCTACATTTCGAGGTTATTGAGCCTTCTTCATAGGATCCTACTGGTGTAGTGTTGATGTCCCCATAGACTCGAGAGTGGATTGTGGACAGTGGTTCTTCCTACCACATGACTCCTTCTCCAAATGGTATTGCCCATATGCATCCGATGCATAGGTATATTTTGATTGGTGATAATTCTTCGGTTCCTATACAGGGTAAGGGTGATACATGGTTGATTCTAGATAGGCACAATGGTGCTCACACTTCCGAGGCTCTATATGTTCCAGGCTTGGGCTATCATCCTCTTTTAGTGGGCAAGATTTGTGGACTTGGCCTCACGGTTGAGTTTGACAAGGACTCTTTCCGGGTTCTTGATGCAGAACTTGGGCACAAACACCGCACAAATAACGCACAAAGTGCTTAATACAGGCAGATAACTCAGACAGAGCAAGATATATGTTCTTGAAAGAGGATGTATTGCTGAAAGAGAAGATACAAGGGGTTTGAGCTTGAAGGATTGAGGAGAATAAGAGAAGTTGAGGTGAAGATGTGATTGTTGTTGTTACAAATGAGGAGCACAATGCCTTTATATAGGAATTGAGAAAGTGGATTGTATGATTACATGAGCATGTTTTTGGATAAGTGAGCATCTTTTGCTTTTTGGTGAGATTGCATCTTTTGGTGCGGTATGACGAATACAAAAGGTAATCATGTGCAAAAGGAATCTTTACAGGGGAACGTTACAAAGGTTATCATGGTTAAGGTGGCCGGCGTGATAAAAGGTCTACTACAGTGTTACGCAGACCTGGAATATGTTGGAAAGTGACATCCAACGCATCAAAAAATAGGGACCACTGTAAAAGCCTTTTGTTGCCAATTTCATTTGGAGCCTTCTTTGTCAAGTAATTGGGCACATGCTGTAGATTTGTGTGAATGGTAAAAGGAACAAATTCTACAACGATCCTGAAGGCTTTAATGGCTTTAATCATGACTAAAATCTCTCTTTGGTAAGAAGGATTGTTGAAAATGCTTGATGCAGATCTATACATGTGTATTTGTGGTGGTAAGGAGTGTGTGTCTTCTTCACATAAGATTGCACCCCAACCGGAGTCAGAAGCATAAGTGTATAGAACTAAGGGTAATCCTGTGGGAAGATGTAATAGGGGAAGATTGTTGATTAGAGTTTTAATATTTTGCAAAGCAATTGTATGAATAGTGTCCCACCGGAATCGGCCTTTCCGGAGAAGAGGATAAAGGACTTTTGTATAGAGGGCAAGATTAGGTGCGGCTGAATTGAACCAATTTAGACACCCCAATAATTGTTGAGGCTGTTTTACAGAAGTTAACTCGGGGGGAAAGTTGAGAATTTTGGCCAAGACATGATCTTGGAGTTTGACGGTTCCATTCTAGATATACAACCCCAAGAATTCAAGTGAGGTAACAAACATAACAGACTTTGTAGGGGAAAGTACCATCCCAGCATATTTCACAGCCTGTGCAAATTGATAAAGATGCTTGATGTGCTCTTGGATTGTTTTAGAAAAAACTAATATTCTCGTGCATGTTCCCTTAGATTTATCTTAATGTGACATTAAATGTCACTTTAATGTCACATTTCATATTTATGACCTTAACGTGACATTAAATGTCACTTTTAATGTCACATTAATGAAAGTTTTCAAAAACTTAAGGTAGCTATTGCTACAGCTCCAGTACTATTAATAGTGGATCCCAATAAACCATTTGTGGTTGAAGCTGATGCCAGTGATAAGGCAATAGGCGTGGTCTTATTACAAGAAGGTAGACCAGTTGCTTTTGAAAGCAAGAAATTAGATCGTGCAAAACAGAATTATTCTGTTTATGAGAGGGAGCTGTATGGAATAGTACATGCAATGAAGAAATGGAGGCACTATTTGTATGGTGCCAAACTTTTGGATAATCTAATCTTAAATGATGATATTGAGGAGCTATTCAATGACCAATCTAATCCACATGAACCAGAAAAAATATTAAATGTTCGTAATAGACGAACAAGGAATACTATCTATCAGGAATGTTTGGTTAAGTGGAAAGATTGTTCAGAAGAAAGCTCAACATGGGAGCGAGTAAGTACTTTAAATAAAAGGTTTCCCGATTTACAGTTAGACCTTCCAAGTATCGTTTTCGAGGACGAAACCGATTCTTAAGGGGAAGGAAATGTGACATTAATGTCACATATGGTATCTCTGTTAGGAATAGATACTATGCCCAATTTTAGGGAGAAGAGGAATATTAGCTTGTTTGCTTGAATATGTAGTAGTGAAATGGTCTGACCAAAAAGTATATGGTACCAAATGCTGAAGGATGTCTGTACCGAGCAGTAGATCGTATCTCATTTGCTTCATAAGTTGAATTTCTATGGGTACTTTGATGTGTCCAAGATGCAAATAGGCCTGTGCTACATGGATCAAAGTAACCTTCTTGTTGTTAGAAAGCTCTACAATTATAGAACTGGTAACCTTTGTACAGCTGGGGGGAAAAAGCTATTTTAAGACTGGATCTTGTGTCTATCAGTGTATCTACATATAGTGAGAATTGTGGCATATTTTTTAATTGTATACATATCATAGGTATTGGTCCTTCAGTGGAAAAGGCATTAATCTTGTGAGTCACCTGTTTTGGGGAAGAAAGTCTGATTTGATTTATTGGCTTTAGAGTGTTGTCTTGTGCTATGGCTTGTGCAGTTTGGCAATTACTTCTGTATTGTCCTGTGCAATTTTCTTCTGACCTCTGAGTATCCTTTTAAAAACTTTGCACAAGGAGTTAAGTTCTTGTTGGAGTTGTGTAAAAGCATGCAACATGTCAACCCCCTCTTGTTGAGCAGACATGTTGGATTGATATAGGATTAGCTTTGGTTTTAGTATCATTGCTCAACATACCTGGTTTAGGGAGATCATAGGGGTTATGGAAGAATTCCCGTCGAAGTTTTTCTTTGATTTTCTTGTCTGAGGATTCTTCAGTTGTTGAAGAAGTAGACTTGTCTGAATCAGACTGGAGTTGTTTTCCTTCTTGTTTGTGGTGAGAAGTAGAAGCTCCTAAAGTAAGCTTGTCTTTTTTGCTTCCAAAATGTATTGAATGTGCATTGAATGGCATAAAAGTTTCTGGGTCAATAGGGGAATCAGAGGACTGTGTTTGGGCAGAAGAAGAAGAAGGAGATAATGAGGAATTATCTTCTATACTAGACTCAGTGTACAGAGTGCCATCTGAATCTGCTGAGTTTGCAGTTATGTATGAGCTTTCTTCTTCAGAAAGATCCTTTGTGCTATCAGAATAGTATTATAAGTGTAGTCACTTGTTGATGTGTTAGATTCGTTGCTGACATAGTGCATGTTGACTTTGGCTGATTCCTTTGGAGAATTTTTCTTTTTGGAGGGACATTTATCTGCCAAATGTGATGAACTACCACACAAATAACATTTCAATTTATATGGCCTGTATTTCTTCAAATGTCTTTGAGAAAAATGTCTCTTGGAATTGTGTCTGTGGCGATGGACATGATTTGCTTTATGTCTGTGCCTGTGATTATCATCTTTCGTTTCTTCTCTGGGTTGATCTTTGTAGTAGTTTCTTCTTCGATATGAATGATATCGAGAAGATCACCTATGATATCTGCCATTGTTGTAGGGTTGGCAAGAACACTGAGTGCACCCAAAATCAGCATCATATTTGTTGACAGTTTTATAAACGACTTGTGGAAATTTTTGGTGTAGGGTAGGATTTTCTATTGTTGACATACTTCCTTAATTATTTGCTCAATTGTTTGTATGATTTGGCCAACGCTATCAGAGAAGTCTCTATTCTCTTGCTTCATCTTCTGTTTACAGTAGAAAGGAATAGGCTCAGGTAGTGAACATACTAGATGTTCCTTCATGCTGTTGTCATGAGTTCCAAGTCCTTCATATATTAGATCTCTCATATAGATCAAGTATTCTTTATACTTCCTTGGGTCACAAAGTTTGGATTTGAAAAATGCTTCCCGAGCTTCTAGAACATCATCTAACTTGTTTCCAACAAGTTCTCCTAGTAATAATTCAAAGAAGAGTTGAACTAGACCTAGATGTTGTACTATAGCAAAATTTTGACTTGTGGATGGATTGATATCCACCATTGTTTAAGACTACCTACAAAACCATGAGTCATTGCATTGAGAATATCAATGTGACTAGTGTTGGGCTTGTTCAAAATCTTCTAGCCAACATAGGCATACATCATATAGATAAGCAACTTTATTTCCTCAGAGGATTTTCCATCAATTGACCATATTGGGAAAGAAACAACTTTCTCTGGAACACTGATCTTCTTGTAGAAGCTAGTATGGGAATGAGAAGAGCTGGTTGAAGAGGTAGCATTTATAATCCTAGAAACATGGTCTGTGGAAGGATTAAGAGAAGACGTAGATGTATGAGGGTTAGAAATAGCATTCAGTGTTTCATGGGGAATAGTAGCTGATGTGGATGATGGACGATGTGGATTAATGGGAACAAAAGTATCATCCACAATACTGTCTCCATCTTCATCTGAAGAAGATAAGGTATATGCTGCATAATGTTGGAATGCAGCTTGATCTTTGTAATACCAAGCGGGCAAGCTATGAGTGACACCATTTGGTAGATTTTGATCAATTATTTCACTCTAGAGTTGACTCTGTTCTCAATATGCCTGGCTAATTCATCTTTAGAATTGTCTTGAGGAGCTATACATAGAGGCATGTTATCGAGGACTTGATTAGCTTCATGTTGTCTTTGAAGTCTTTGAAGAATATCTTCATCCATCTAGTCAAAAGCTATCTTGTAGTCTTCATTTGACCAGTCAGGAAATGTAAATTCCAGATAATCTGAAAGCTCAAGTGCTGACTCTCTAGGTTGTGTCAAAGCTTTAGCTTTTGTATTGTCATAAATATGACTGGGGCTAGTTTCACTTTTTGAGTTGTCCTAAGTATGATTGGGGCCAGCTACACTTGTCCCATCCAGTGAAGCAATTAGAGGACAATAGATATGCTGTAAATCCTTGAAAATATGAGCAGTACCATTGTCATCATCATCATCAACAATGACGATGCATTTGCCTTTGTCCAATGGAACTTGCATATGCATATTCAAGATCCTGGTGATGGGGAAGAAAAATATGAACTCCATCCCTTTGTAATCTTTTTGTAGGGAAGGTATTCCAGTCAGTGGTAGTGGGAATTATGACTTGCGTAGTAGTAGGGGTAGCACTACTAATGGAAGTGACTGACTGTGGCACCTGAAATTTTACCATTTGTTGACAAAGTTGGAGAACATTATCACATGTAGAAATCAACTGGTCTATTTTTTCTATCAATCCTGTTAGTATAAGATGTGTCCAATTAGCAGCTTGTATTTTTGCGGTCCAGGGTGTCCGGATTGGCTCCTTACTTCATCATCAAATCTTGTGGATGTGGATAGGGGGCAGCCTTGTAGGCGTGATTTTGATATTCAAATTCTTGAACAATATTTACAATAGAAGAAGAAGTTTCCTGTTCTATCAATTTCTTGCAGTGCTGGCAGATTCCTTAGATTACAGAAGGATGTGTATAGGGCTGAGTATGGAACTTCAAAAGATTAGCTCTTTGTGAGCGTGAAATCCTGAGTTGTGGTTGTTGAAGTGGCAGCTTAGCTTTTGCTTCATGTTCTTTTTTTAAGGCTCTTTGTGGCAGTTGTAGAGTCTTGCCTTTTTGAACAGAAATGACTCTAGGAGGCAAGAGTTTTTTTTTCTGCAAGGAGGATATATCCAATTGCCATTCACATGGCAATTCTATTTTTGACCAATATCACTCCTCTCATATTGAGGGCTGTCACACCATGTACAATGATGAACAGAGCCCTCTTGAGGAGGTTTAGGAGTTGGAGCCAGTCCCTTTTTGCGACCTTCAGCTATAGGCTGCACATCCCCTTTACTAACTCATCTATGGTGTCCTCTTTCTGTGTAGGTATAGCAAGTACAACCATAGGCACAAGTGGCTTAATTGTAGATTCTATTGCCAAGACCTATTTCTTTCTCATGAATTCAAAAGATTAAATTCCTCTCTAATGCATCACGGTGCATGTCACAATCACGCCTCTCATACTAAGGGCTGTCACACCATATACAACGATGAACAAAGCCCTCTCGAGTAGGCCTAGGAGTTGGAGGCTGTCCCTTTTCATCCAACTTTGCAACCTTCAGCTATAGGTCGCACATCCCCTTCACTAACTCATCTATGACATCCTCTTTCTTTGTAGGTATAGTAGGTACAGCTATAGGCACAAGTGGCTTAACTGTAGATTCTGTTGCCTTGCTAGAGGTGGTAGGCATAGTCCCAACATGCAGTGGTCTTTCTTCTTTATTTCTTCACAAGTGCATTAATAGTCTCATGTAACCGTGGCTTAAGCTCCATTTTTGTTGTTTGATCTTCCAAACTCTCCTATAAGGCAAGATTTGTTGCCTGTAAAAACATCTCGATATTTGTGCCTCTAGAGCTTGCTGCTCTACTGTATCTAACTAATCATATTTGCTTTCAAATTCACGTAACAATTTTGTGGCTATAAGTCCCTTGTTATGCTTACTTACCCACTCTTGGAATGTTTTACAAGTAACCAAATTAGCATCCTCTATGTAAAAATTTCCATTGCATACAAGAGCCAAAACATTACGAACTTTACATAGTTTCAATTCATTTTCCACAGTTCTGCAAAGCCTTAACCACTGTAGATTCCTATTTTGCAAAAGCTTGTATCCGTTGTTGCTGTTGTAGCAGCTACTACTATGATTGCAAATATATATTAAAAGTTTGAATCAATTGCTTCATCTCATTATATGCTCTTGTAGAAAAACCCAAACTTGATACATCACCCATCTTGCACCCTTCTGATGGCCTTCATGTCAGGCTGGGGATATTAAGCCGAAAGGCCTTAATCGTAGGGGTTTAAGAGAGAAGGATGCAGAGTGTAGGGTTAGAAAAGTATAAGAAAAGAGAAGATGGAATCAATTTGAGAATAGAGAAACGTTGATTAAAGCTGTCACAAAGTCCTTTGTTTCATTTGATGCACAACAAAACAAGTCCAATACATGCACTCAATGTATGAGTGCAATACAGAGTGTTGGGACGATTTTCCAAAAAGCTCTAAGATGAAAACTCAGAGATAACCTTGCTGTAAGACAACACTTTGCGGTACTTAGGCTTTATGCAATCACATAAGCTTCAAAACTTATATTCAATTCAAGAAAATTTGTAGCATATAGTAGCTACCATCAACTGGTTATGAAACCAAGTAACGGTAAGTAAAGAAACCAATGAAATCCTTGTATGGGCCTTAATGCATGATTTCAAAGCTATTTTACTATTATTTACAGCAGCAAAAAACCACCTGTATACTACCCCAAAATCAATGTAGAGTGGGCTCTTCATATACTTGAAGCATCTACCTATTGCAGGTGAGTAAATGCTTCAAAATCCTTGTAACCAAAGATTCAAGATGAAAACTCAAGACAGCAGTGTTCAGCTTGAGTACCCTAATTTACCCTGCTTCTCACAGCTTGAGTGAGCCACAAGAACCCTTCTTTGATGCCCAAAACAATATCGTGAGTGTCCAAGACTCTTCAGCCCTGATCCCTCTTGCCAAAGCTTCACACTTGCATGAGATTTTTCCCTCATCCTCACCAAGAATGGTTTAGCCCCCTCCAAGCCTGCTTGTGCCCTGAATTAATGTTGAATGACTGCTCGTTTCCTCACGTTTCAATCTTGCTTTTCCTACTCCACAAGTAGTCTCTAGAGTCTCCCACTTACTCCCTACATGAGGTCACATGCCTTCTTACTCTTGATGAAGGAATTACTTGACTTTCCCTTCTCCCCTTGAGTCCAAACTCCACAGTTGTGACTAGGCTACTAAATCAAAACTCTGCAATGACTCAAGATCTCATATAACCTATCTTCTCATGTCATGTTTTAGACCCCTAAATGCATGGACTACAGGTTCTCATCTGCCTTCATAGTATGGACATAAAATTTAATGACACCTTGATTTCTTTAGAGGTCTCTGTCAGCCCCAACATACTCCTATAGGCTGCATTTTGCTGCCAACCCCTCTTCTACAGCTTTGACTGGTGGATTTCGGCACTCGGTATCTGTCTTCGATGGATGTCACCCTCTGACATCATTCACCACTAGCACTTTGTATACTCTTCCATCCCTCTATTGCATTGATTCATTCACTTTAAAGTTTCTCTTTTCTCTCTCTTTATGTTTGTGTGTTTGTGTTTTGAGTTTGAGTTTTGTGTTGTGTTTAAGATTTGTGTTTATTGCGTTATTGTCTGAGTTAGTGTTTTAGTTGTGATTATTCATTCTGTGTCGTCTCTACAAAAACCCTAGCATATCTTCACACTTTTAGGTTGGCATCCCTATAGATGTTTCTCCAACCATGATGTAGTAGGCAGGGTTGGGTGGTAGGCTAGTCTATCTAAGAGACCAGTTGGCATAGCAGTAGATCATGCTATTTTGACATTCATGCTCTCTTGTGTACATATGAAACATGAAACATCATGCCTCCCTAAACATCCCAAATACTACTTTACAGAAGACACCTCACACATCTACAGTGGTTCTCTGCAGACCAGTTTACATACATTGGACTTGAGTAGATCGTTGGAAGAATGTACAAGGGATTTAGCAGAGGCCATACATGGATCAACCATGTATGCATTTCCATACACCTTGCCCCGATGTAAACCCACACGATCTACTGCTGCTCCCCAAAATAGCTGGTATGATGATGAGTGTAGAGTCACCTGAGCTTGCTTACAGAGAGAAGTGGAGCTAGGCACTCAGACACATCGCCAAGCAAAGGCGTTCTTCAAATGCCTTGTGCGGAAGAAGAAACGAGACTACTTAGCGAAAGCAGAAGCAGAGATATATTAGCTATTTTTGGGGTGGGATAGCAAGAGCGCATGGAAGATGTTTCATGAAAGACAGCCCCCCATACAGATTACATCACCAAATGCTTGGCTTGACTATGGGAGACAGCTGTATGACCTGCCAGGACAGCCATCTATGCAGCCCCCACAAGCTTGCAGGCCAACACAGTGGTCTTTCTTCACATGGAAAATGGTTAGGGATGCAATTTATAGATTACAAAATGGGAGGGCACAGGATGAGGATAGACTAGTAGCAGAAGATTTCTCACATGCTTGTGACATATTAGCACCCATATTAGCACATATGTTCAATAGAGCAGTATGTGAAGGTTTCCCTATGAGTTGGTTAGACAATACCATAATTTCGCTATTTAAAAGTGGTGATCCCCTAATTCCTAGCAACTACAAGACTATCATGATCGGTCATACTTTGGCCAAGATATATGGATCTATATTGGAGCATGAACTCAGTGAGTGAGCTGAAATGCAAGGCAAGAGAGCACAAGGATAGGCAGGTTTCAAATGAGGATATAGCACGCTAGACCATATTCTCACACTTAGAGCCATTATTGAGGAGGGTCGAGCCCGAGACAAGAGGATCTATTGTTGCTTTGTAGACTTTCGCAAAGCTTTTGATACAGTGCCTCGTACACGCATCATGCAGAGATTGCAAGACATTGGAGTATCAAATACAATGGGGTGTCTATGCATTATATGAGGTAGTGACAAGTCATGTGCGAGCACCTGGGGGGCTATCAGAGAGGATTGACAGTACCATAGGAGTGAAACAAGGATGTCCACTTTCACCCACATTGTTTGGTCTATACATAGATGAAGTGTCTGATTACATAGATCGAGGAGGAGGAGCAGCCTGGCAGGGGTGCTGATACCAATATTACTGTATGCAGATGATATTGTTCTCATTTTAGATTCACCGGAGGGATTGCAGTGCCATCTATATGCTTTGCACATCTTCTGTAGAGATAAAGACCTCATAGTGAGCCTTGGAAAGACCAAAACCATGGTTTTCAATACTTCAGTAGCATGGGTGACTAGATGTAACTAGCCTTTCTTCTTGGAATGGGTGGTGATAACCTGATTTAAGAGTTAATTACAGCAATAAATAAATGCACATAAAATGAAATACACACTTTACCATAACATTCTTGGACAGTAGACACCCTGTTGGCCCCAAAGTTGGCACCCCTTGCGGTATTTCTTTAGCTTATGTTAAATTGAAAGGAGTACAACTTGAGATTCTTCAATCTCCTCTTGCTAACCAATTGCTCTTGCTGTCATAAATGACCAGCAAGCCTTTTGGGTCATTTGCCCCTTGATTGACCCAGGACTTCTTCTCCAATTTGACCCTTGGCTGCCCAAATGCTGCCCCAAATCAATTTGGGATGGGTTGGATCCTGAAATCTCTTGATAATCTTCAATTATCAACTGTTGATTTCAGTCCCTTGAGTCTTCAATCTCTGGTGCGGATCCCAAGGTGGCTGCTAAACCCTAATTTCTGCTGTAAATTAGGGTTTACTGCAGAAATTACAGATCAGCCCACCAAAAATGGCTGAAATCTCCTCCAAATGGCTGAGAATTGCTGAGAATGGCTGAGCATAGGTTGAAGGAGACGAGAGAATGTTGAAGAGAGAAAATTCTGAGATTTGTCGCGAAGAACTGATCAAGATCAGTTGCTGCCCTGCTGTACCAGCCCCAAACGGATGCACCAACAACAGTAGGAGCATCAGAGACTGCGATCTTCAGGAGAAAATGCATCAGCAGCAATTGTCAGCTTCCCAAGGTCAAGAATATGCAATCTTCATCACCAAAATGGTCTCCAATGGCTGGGAAATGGTCCCAAAAGCTGGCAGCAACAGTCCAACACCTCTTTCCAACAGCTCCAAAATGAAAAAACGAGATTTCCCTCTCCCTTCAGCCCTATTTAGACTTTCCCCCACTTGTATGGGAAAGTTTTACCAAGTGGCAGCTTTCTTAATCCATTTTCAGGAATTTCCAGCCATTTAATTGAGGAAAGGAAGAGAAAAGTGGAGGAAGAAGAGGAGGAGCTGTGAAGGAAGGAGGAGGAGGACCTGGCGGAGGCCACCCGACGGTCCATCGAACAGTAGTGCCGAGCAGACGAGCTAAGGAACCTGAGCCCGTGTAGAGAAGAGGGGCTAGGATCCAGCACGCAAGTGCCAGAGTTCGTGCCACCTCCAGTCTCTGAAGGCAAAGGCAAGGCCCCGCTCCATCCGATCCCTACCCTCCTGGTACCTCCCGTGGAACTCACCACTGTCACCCCCAGCATCCCCACTAGTGCAGACGTGTCAAATTTCGTGGCATGGATGCACTATTTTATCAACAAAGAAATGGGCCAAGGGTAGAGCACGGAGACTACGGCCACAGGACAGAAAAGGCCAGCCACGAACCCAGAGTCCAGGCAAGAGCCCAAAAAGCAAAAAGTCAAAGCCTCCACCTCGCCCATTCACGCAACGATGATGCCACTGGCTAATTACGACGAATACGTCGCCGAGCTGCTCTCTCAATTGGAGAGAGCGAAGGAGGAATGCAAAATAGCCATGGCTAAGTTGGCAGCCGAGAAGGAAACCGTGGCCGCCTTCCAGCTGGACAAAACAAGAATGATAGCCTTGCAGCAGTGCGAAATTGAAGACCTAAATCAGGAACTGAAGGCTAGGGACGAGAGGGAGGAACATTGGAGGCAGCTACTCGAAAATGAGACACAAGAGTTAGTGAGCCTGCAAAGAGGGCACAAGCTCCTAATAGTGCAGTACCAGGAGCTTGTTGCGAAAGTTGCTGAGGTGGATGCACTCGGGGCGGAGCTGAATGCTAGGGACAAAGAAAGGCAACGGGGCATGGAGGAGCATGAGAAGGAGCTCAAGCGCCTAACAGATCAGCTGACCTCTGAACGAGAAGATCAGGGTTCTATGCATTAATTGACCCTTGGACAAGCATTAATCCATTAATTAATGCCTAGTCCCTAGTGTCACCACTAACACTTAATGGCCAATTAATGGTCCTAGGGGCAAACTGACACCAAAATTCACCTAGAAACTAACAAGTGTAACTTTTTACAGCTTTTGCCTTTGACACCCAACTTTTTCACAAGGTCCTTGGGCCTTAAACTGTAAAAAAAGTAGCTTGCACCTCACATGTGTAACACATGTGCATCTTTTAATTGCACATTTGATTAATCCTTTAATCAAATGTCAATTAAATATAAGCAAAGCATCAAATTTTCACGTCCTCGTGACAGACCACCCCCTTGAAATCCTTGCAATCGTCCTTGATTGCACTGTAATGTGTCAAAGCAAACAATATTGCACTGGAATTTTCACAAGGCATCATAGTCAACACAACATTGGCCACTGCTGGCTAACTATCTCATATGCCCACCATTTGCTGAAAATTTCCAGCCAGCATAAAGCTCAACAATAGTCCAAAACTGTTACCAGAAACTCATCGGATGCATCCCAAACTCTTGTTTCTCAACAGTGCTGACTACATAACCATAGTAAAGCATAAACCGAGCCAAAACCATGGCTGAATTGTCAATGGCATTCAATACACATGCTGCTGTCCATAGAACCAGCTGAATACCACTAAAACTAATGATCATACACTGAAAACCAGCACTCAGTAATCAGTCTCTCATGATCATAACCTGATGCAAATGTACAGTTTCAGAGCTGTAGTGAAAACCATACCCATCTGCATACATACCATAGTGACTAGTACACTGAATAGTGACCTCATGGCAGACATACTATCAGCACAGTACCTTGGATGCATGCTGAATACATCCGAGATCCACTTTACACGAGAGCAGTCCATAACCGGTGGAGTGGAAGTGCTACCTTCCCCCTTGAGCAACAATATACTATGACATACAAGGACAATACCATTGCCTCTTCCGTGATGGATTTAGACCCCTTCGTGGCATCATGGAGTACGATGACTAGAGATGCCTAGGTCTCTTCCTCCTGGAGCTCGAGAGGCTGTAAACGCCCCGAACAACGTAGTATGCTTAACAATTATGATATTCGCTTGTTTTCGAGATTTAATATCAAAGAGAATGAACACTTAAAGCTGAAAATGAAAATTACTCATAAAATTACAGCCATGAAAATGTAAAAGTAATGGAGACAAGATTGAGGGTTGAAGATGGGCAACCCTCCCTCCCTCCCCCCCCCCCCCCGAAGGAATGTATTTCTGCTCAACCCAAGTCCCTTAAGAGCTCAGTTACAATCAACCTGAGAGTGAGGAGAAGTAATTTTCACTCTCACAAGATCATGCAAAGATGTACAAACACACATGCATTATCTATTATGCAATGATAAGAATTGATTTCTTTACAGTATGAGAGAAGAAAGAGGGGAAATCAGCCTTTCTCCATCATTGATCAGTAGTACATGGATAGGGCTTGCTTCTTGTTGCTAAAATGGAAGAAAGAGCTCGAGAAGGAGGTGCTGTAATGAATTTACAGGCTTGCTGTCCTGTAAAACAGCAGTGATAGAAGAGGGAATATGGAAGAATTTGATAATGGAGAAGTGGGGGATGATGATGGGGATGGATGGGGCCAGCTTCTGGCTATTTGTGGGTGCTGTACATGAGTTTACAGCAAAGAAAAATGATGCTAAATGAAGAAAAACGAGCTCTTATTTATAGGAGAGGGAAGAGCTAGTACAAAAGGGGAAAGTGGAGTAGCACAAGACAAGTGTCCAGCCACATGTCATGAGATGTGACAGGTGGTGGGACACTTGGAAACTTGTGTGACAAGTGTCTTGACACTTGTCTCTTCTCTATGGCCTTCCTTTTTGGGCTGAATACTGTCAAGAATAGAAACAACCAAATTTAGTAAGTACAGTCAGAGTACAGAATTTACTATTTTTAGAATGACATCCCTATGTTTTAGGACTAGCATTTTTAGGCTAATTCGAGGCTCCTAAAATTTAGGGACGACCTAAAATTTAGGGACCTCCTAAAATTTAGAGATCCCCCAATATGGGTGTCATATGAAAGCTTTTTCCTTGTACATCGCAAAAACGGTATCAGAATCTTCATGTGACTTTCCTATGTAAAGAAATGTGCATTTCAAGCTTTCAGCCCACACATGCACATTGTACAAGCATTTCATGATCATGCCATCTTGTTGATTGTAACTGTCTGTTCTGGCGGATCTAGCCCACACTTCAAGGCATCAATCCTTTCTGTGTGCGAGTCTAACCCTGATATGCGTGAGTTCTGGTCATAGGTGCCCAATCGGCCATATAGGTGGAAGTGTGAACTATCTTTGTCCAGAAGTAAGAGCTGTTTTCAGCCTTGTGAAGGTTGCCTTCTCTTTTTCCTTCCATTAGAAAGAGGTCTTCTTCTTTGTAAGGTCATGAAGTGGAGAAGCCATATGTGCAAAATGCTTGATGAAGCGGCGGTAATAAGAGCATAAGCCAAGAAACGATCGCACCTCATGTACATCATGAAGATGAAGCCATTCTTGGATTATCTTGATCTTTTCAGGATCCATCTGAATCCCTTCAGAAGAGATGACATGCCCAAGGTAATTTATTTTATGCATGAAAAATTCACTCTTTTTACCATTTACCAAGAGTTGATTTTGTTAAAGTAATTGTAGAACAATCTCCAAGTGCTGATGATGCTTCATTCTTGCTAAAGACAAGAATATCATCAAAGAAAGTACCGACATATTGTGGATGCTCTCTAAATATGCGCTCCATCATTCGATTAAAGGTGGCTGGTGCATTGGTTAATCCGAAAGGAACCACCAAGAATTCATAAAGACCGTATGAAGTGCGGAAAGCAGTTTTGTGTACATCTTGTGGTATTACCCTAATTTGATGATAACCACTCTTTAGATCAATGCGGCTGAAAACCTTTGAGCCTCCTAGACGATCCAAAATGTCGTCAATTCTGGGAATAGGAAACCGATTCGTCACAGTGATTTTGTTGAGGGCTCGATAATCAATGCACATCCTGGATGTGCCATCTTTCTTTTGAACAAAATGGTGAGCTACTTGGCCTAATTAGCCCACGGTTGAGTAGGTCTTCGACTTGCTTTCTGATTTCTTCTTGTTGAGGACGGCTCATACGGTATGGTGCTATATTAGGAGGAGAACTGCCCGGAATAATATCAATATGATGGTCTTCTGGCCTTTCTGGGGAAAGCTGATAAGGAAGATCTTTCGAAAAACAATCTTTATACTTTTCCAAGAGCTGAAGTCGCTCTTGGTTTTCAGCATTCATATTATCTTTTACATCAGTGACATAAAGCAAACAACATTGAACACAATCCTTAATTGCTCTAGAGACTTGCATATGGCTTACCATAGGTATGATGTCTCCAGAAAGTCCAGCTTGGATCTCGTACTTCTTGCCTTTGTTGGTGAGTTCTACCTTCTTTTTCTAAGAGAAGATGGTTGAATCTACTCTATGATTCCAGGGCATGCCAAGAATCACATCGCAACCATCAAGGTCTCCGATACAGAAGGTATCTTCGTCACTGTAGCCTTGAATTTGAAACTTGAGCTTGCCAATGTAGGGTGTCCCAGTCTTCACTGTGTCACCTTCATCGGCATTTAAAGCTTGGCGAACTTCTGCCGGAGTGTCCATCTCTTCATTTTTTAATCCAAGCTCTTTAGCTAATTGCAAGGAAATGACATTTTCATTCGCCCCAAGATCTATCAAGAATAGTGCTTGCTTACCTTGCAACTGTCTCCAAGCTTTTAATAATTTGCGCATCTTTGGAGTGTGAGTTGTGTTTGCAACTACATCACTGATAGCATTGATTTTCACTGGCGACTTAGGCTTGTTGTCAGAAACCTTGCTTTGTTTGGACATTGCTTCACTATGTGGCCTGTTTGTCCACATTTAAAGCACTTTCCTTCTTTCATAAAGCGCTGCTTTTCTTCTTCGGAAAGTTGCTTTGCTTGTGGGTATAGATTGGAGCGAAATTGAGGAGTATTAGGAGGTGCATAGGGCTTCATCTTCTTTTGATTTGATGGCTGCTTTTGCCGCTGTTTTTGTCCTTCATTTGGGGCTGAATACTCCTCATCATTAGCTACTCTCTTCTTATCATTCTTTTGGAATGATTTGTTGCCATTGTGCTCCATTTCCCATGTCTCAGCATGGTCAATGAGTTCCCTGAGACTAGAATAATGATAATGATTAAGAGCAGTACGAAGTTTAAAATGCAAACCTCCTTGAAACTTCCTAAGCTTTTCCGAACTGCTGATCTTCTTGAAATGTTGGACCTTCAAAAGTAGCTTCCAAAATCTCTTGGTATAGTCACCAAGTGACTCATTTTTCCTTTGCCAAAGCCGATCCCATTCCATTTTTACATCTCTTTTGAAATGAACAGGAAGAAATTGGCTTTGTATCATACGAACAAAGGACCCCCATGATTTTGGGGCAGCATGATCATATTCCAACCCCGTCCACCAAGTATGGGCTAAGTCGGTCAAATGTAAAGCTGCAAACTTAATCTTTTCTTTTTCTTTATACTTGTCACGACCATACAAAATTTGAAATTGACGAATAAACTTCAGAAGAAGATCAGGATTTCGGGAACCATCATACATACTGAACTTGATCTTCTTTTCAAGTTGAGATAGTGACTTAGTCTTCTTCTTCTTCTTATGCCTTCGTCCATGCCTGGATCTTGAGGTTGAAGATGATGAAGTGCTTGATGGGGATGAAGATGGAGATGAGGGTGAAGAATGTCGACGCCTTTGACGATGATGAGGTCTTCCACGAGAAGGGTGTGACTCTTCGTCACTAGAAGAGGGTCCATTAGAGTAGGCGCCAGATGATTTTGAAGAAGAGGATAAGCTTCGACGCGATCTCTTTCTTTGTTTTGAAGTAGAATGGGACTGCCTCTTAGAAGTAGTTGGACTTCTTGATCGGCTCCTTTCATTGGTATGGCTTTGTCTCCTTGAAGCAGATGAGCTTCTTTTCTTGAATTCTTTGGGATTCTCAACTTTTTCTAGTTTGAGAAGTTGCTCACGAATTTGCTGATTCTCCTTTCTAAGACTTTGAATGGCTTGAAGGATAGTACTCGACTGATCCATTGAGACTCTAAGAAAAATATGCTCAAGCACTCAAAGCAAGGGCTGAAAACAAACAAACTTATAATTGTAAGCACTACCAATGTTGGGGTGAGGACCGAGCCAAAGCTCTGATACCACTGTAAACGCCCCGAACAACGTAGTATGCTTAACAATTATGATATTCTCTTGTTTTCGAGATTTAATATAAAAGAGAATGAACACTTAAAGTTGAAAATGAAAATTACTCACAAAATTACAGCCATGAAAATGTAAAAGTAATGGAGACAAGATTGAGGGTTGAAGATGGGTAACCCTCCCCCCTCGAAGGAATGCATTTCTGCTCAACCCAAGTCCCTTAGGGAAGAGCTCAATTACAATCAACCTGAGAGCGAGGAGAAGTAATTCTCACTCTTACAAGATCATGCAAAGATGTATAAACACACATGCATTATCTATTATGCAATGATAAGAACTGATTTCTTTACAGTATGAGAGAAGAAAGAGGGAAAATCAGCATTTCTCCATCGTTGATCAGCAGCACATGGATAGGGCTTGCTTCTTGTTGCTAAAATGGAAGAAAGAGCTCGAGAAGGAGGTGCTGTAATGAATTTACAGACTTGCTGTCCTGTAAAACAGCAGTGATAGAAGAGGGAATATGGAAGAATTTGATAATGGAGAAGTGGGGGATGATGATGGAGATGGATGGGGCCAGTTTCTGGCTATCTGTGGGTGCTGTACACGAGTTTACAGCAAAGAAAAATGATGCTAAATGAAGAAAAACGAGCTCTTATTTATAGGAGAGGGAAGAGCTAGTACAAAAGGGGAAAGTGGAGTTGCACAAGACAAGTGTCCAGCCACATGTCATGAGATGTGACAAGTGGTGGGACACTTGGAAACTTGTGTGACAAGTGTCTTGACACTTGTCTCTTCTCTACGGCTTTCCTTTTTGGGCTGAATACTGTCAAGAATAAAAACAACCAAATTTAGTAAGCACAGTCAGAGTACAGAATTTACTATTTTTAGAATGACATCCCTATTTTTTAGGACTAGCATTTTTAGGCTAATTCGAGGCCCCTAAAATTTAGGGATCTCCTAAAATTTAGGAACCTCCCAATATGGGTGTCACATGAAAGCTTTTCCCGTGTACATCGCAAAAACGGTATCAGAATCTTCATGTGACTTTCCTATGCAAAGAAATGTGCATTTCAAGCTTTCAGCCCACACATGCACATTGTACAAGCATTTCATGATCATGCCATCTTGTTGATTGTAACTGTCTGTTCTGGCGGATCTAGCCCACACTTCAAGGCATCAATCCTTTCTGTGTGCGAGTCTAACCCTGATATGCGTGAGTTCTGGTCACAACCTGTGACCACTCATCAGTGGCCAGCTCCAATGCACTTTTCTTTATATCTAATTAGTGCAAAGGAAACAAATTTAATAAATCATTATATAGACAAATTAATGAAAAAGGATACAAATTCTGTTTCCATAGAGTTGTGACAGAGGCGCTGAACTGCACTACTGCGAGACAGGAGGCCAACTCACCCAAAGGGACACACACAGAGAGCAGTGACAGACTTCTTCTACAGAGCTGACCCTACTAACACTACCAGCCTAGTAGAGACAGAGCCACCCCGCTAGACACCTTACAGGCCACACCATGGAGTCACATTGAATAGAGCCATTTCCCTTCGTCGCACGATGACCCCATCTACCACGACCACATCCAAGGAGGCCACACCACAGTCGGATTAGAGCCATTATCACGAGACACCAAAGACTCACTACCAGGCATATCAGTGAAGTAGCTAGGGACCGCGTCATAGCTGAGATCATGTGTAGATCTTGAGATCAGCTACAGCCCATAATCTCCACCACACTTTTGTACATGGTTCTATCAAATCTGGTTCTCCTTTTCTTTCCTTTTTCTTTTCTATCAATGGAACAACACTACACATGTTTCAACCCTAGTATAGTCCCATCATATAGTTATTTTCAGTATTGTTTCATAGGCCACCCACTTATTTGTAATGTTATCTTTGCCTTACTGATGAGATGACATTAGACATGGATGTACTCTGGATTTTGTCTCATAGGCCACATTGGCCTTATGTAGACGCTAATATATCTTTCTTTCTTTCTTTCTATTGAAGTTGTAGCCTATCTTGATCCTAGACTTGCAGATTTGAATCATTGGCTATCTATTAATCTTCGCCAACATTCTTGGAATCCTTGCCAGAGGAGGAGCTTGCAAGCCTATCAAAAGGTCATAGCTAGATAGAGTCTAATACAGACAAACTATTGGGTTGCTATGATGTCAAATCCCACTGGGGAAGCCTTAGGTGACTAAGTTCCCTAGACAAAACTCTCATGTTTCCTCCACCTATGATCGCTCTATTGTTGGCCGACCTGGAAAACTTGGAGTCCCCATTGATTGTTTGCCAAGGAAAGCCTAATCAGGCCATGATACCCTCCATGAAGTCCCATTTTGTAAAGAAATACTTTTCTACTAATAACAAACACAATTGTATGACAAAACATAGATGGATAAAAGAACTCTATAGGGTTAGGGTAACTCACAAACAATGAACATTGAAGATGAAATGAATAAATACAATGCTCAATGTAGCAAACACACTATGCAAGATGAATAATGTGAATACTAAACCTTGAACTCATGTGTCTCTAGGACTGGGGTAGAGAGTATGAGCTACAGATTGTGTCGTACCCCAATAGATTCCAGAACACAGCAAGAAACCTCCAAAAATTTCAGGCAGCAGCAAATGCCAGACGAAGTAGGAAAGCTCGGAGATGGAGCAAACTGATGAGAAAGCAACAAACCTGGAAACACAGCGAGCTGAGATGACATGGCAGCTAGGCAACTGCAAAACACAGGCTGAATGCTGACATGGCAGGCTAGACAGCAAACGCAGTGTTGATGATGACATGACAGGTTTGTGAGACAGGCTGAAGGCTAAGAGATCATGCAGAAACTGGTTGTACAACAGTATACACAGCCTGTCTGGCGATGGCAGCATACTAATCAGTAGTTGTCAGCTGATGAAAGGTGTCTGGATGCAGGTGCCGGTAGTGAATATTAGTAAAAAAACAAATTGACTAAGATATCCTTCATAGATGGGGTGTGGACAGCAGAGACATGTGCCATTAATGTCATGAGGACGTGAAATTTTGATGCTTTGCTTAGCATTTGATTAAGTGTTAGTCAAATATGCAAATGTGAGATGCACATGTGATGTGCAAGGTAGTTATTTCACAATGATGGGCCAAGGACTCAAGATGCCAGTGGGTGTGAAAGGTAAAAGTTGTTATAAGTTGTACTTTACAGGTACTAGGTGGTATCTTTTTTGAGCAAGAATTTATAATTAACTTAATTTTGTGAATTAGTATTCTGAAATTTATTTTAATTGGGCTGAAAGTTGCTGAAAAATGCAATCACAAGGCTGCCACTTGGCAAAACCTTCCCATGCAAGTGAGGGAAAGGCTATATGAGGCTATTGGAGGCTCATTTCAACATGGTGGAGATTGGGAGAGGAAGAGAGAGAGTTGTTGCTGCAATTTTCCAGCCATTGATAATTAGCCTAGCCATTGGAGACTGCCAAAGAGCTGCCTCTAGCTGGTCAGGAGGCCATTGGAGGCAGGTGAGAGCCCTTGTAGGGTGTCTACAGGTAGGAGACTGTCAAAGAGCAACCTCTAGTTGGTCAAGAGGCCATTGGAGGCAAGTGATAGCCCCTGTAGGGTGTCTACAGGTAGGCAAGAAAGTTTGGGGCCCACAAGGGCAAGTGACTACATATGGAGCTTTTGTTGATGGTGGGCTGCAGTAAATCAGTCATTTACAGCAAGGCAGCATCAAATTTCAGCCAGCCAATTCAAAGCTTCTCTTAAGAGATCTCAGCCAAATTTAGTCCTAAGAGAGTGCAATTAAAGTATTTCTATTGTAAACCCTAATTTGTAGTAGAAACTAGGGTTTACTAGCCACCCTGGAAAGAGTGCTTAGAATTGGGGGACCTAGTACTTAAAATTCAGCAACTAAATATGGGGATATCAGAGAATTTCAAGAGGCCAGGCAGCCAATATTAAGTTTGGGGCAAAATTCGTCATCCAAGGAGTAGATTGAAGGCCAGTCCCCAAGCACACCAAGGGGCAAATTCGTTTGAAGGCTTGCTTTGTGCTACGGACAACAAGATGTATTGAAGATTGAAGGAGATCAAGTTGGATCTCATTGTGCTTCAACCTCTAGTAATATAAGGAGAAATGTGGATCCTCCCAAATTAGGGTTTGGCTTATGAGACACAGACACTCTCTAGGAACGTGCACTATCTAATAAAACTTTTGTTAATAATTGGGTTTTGGGGATGTAATAAAGAGTGAATCAGCTTATACTATATTTTTTAGCCCAACACAATTCAACCCTATCGTATGCCCTCTTAAAATCCAAGAGAAGCATGACAATTCTCTGCCCATTATGCTAGGCTCACTTTGTAGCCTCAAAGAAGGCGAAGGCATTACTCAAGTTGCATGAATCTTGGACAAAACTTCTTTGTGTATCATGAATGATGTTTGGAAAGAGGGGCCGAAGTCTGCTATTGATCATCTTTGCTAGTGACTTATAGGCCACTAACAACAAGGTGTGTGGATGCCATCAGCTCTAGTTGGTCCCCCTTTTTGGGGAGGAGATAGATAAGACTTGTAGACAAGCTATCTAGCATGTGCCAAGAGCTGAAGATCTTTGAAAGGCATGTAGTAGGAGATCTGACACCTCCTCCCAAAAGGTGAAAAGAATGCCGTAAAGAACCCATCCTCTCTTGGGCAAATTTTTCCATCCTATGATTGGAGGGCACAAAACAAATCTTTTGTGGCCCACATCTACTCTGTGCAATGAAATGCATGGACTGAGATCATAACATGCCAAAAAAGGTGTCTATAGATGTCAATGGCTAGCCCTATCACCTCCTTAGGGCAAGATCTAACTCCCTCATATTGATCATGCAAGATGCGGATCCGGTTTCCTTAAGTGTTGGATGGATGCAGGTTGAAGTACTCTTGGCATAGTGTGCCCTTTCCCTGCCATAAGGCAACTACGGTGCAGAAAGAGTACTCTGTCCTCTTCTCCTCTAGGCTTACTAAAGTGGCTCGTGCCTACAACTCTTGGGCTTGGAGAGTGTGGTCTCTGAGGGAGTCATATAGCAATCTCTAAGTGGCTGCTAGGTGCTGTTGCAAAGCTCACTCCTCCCAACACTGCTGCCTTGCAGAGAGAGCCTTCTCTTGGAAAATCATGCTTGACTCTCCTAGGGTTTATGCCACATTCTTCGAGAACTCTGAAGCGAATGAATCAATGCTATAAATGTAGGAAAGAATATAGAGAATGCTCAGAGAGAGAGCTGTCCAACAGCTGGTGGCTCTCGTGGGAGTGGGCTGAGCGAGTAGTTGGAGTGTGATGTCCACTGGAGATGGATCTGGAGTACTGTAACCACGAAACAGAGCTGAGAGAGTGCTAAATATCGAAGGGAAGCAGGCTGGTCACTAAAACGTAGTAGTTTGGAGGGTGGAAACTGGTAAACATAGCAGTGTACCATGGCAAGGAAGGAGGCGGCAGGAGGTGAGGTGAAGGGGGCATGAAGGTGGCAGTGCTGGCAGCAGCTCATGTTGAGGCGGAGCTCATTAGTCTATGCAAACCTTTTAAAACTACCATCAAATACATTTGTGCCTCTCTAATGCTTGTCCAACCTTGAAACCCTATCAGGGTGTGTCAAAAGCAAAACCCAATGCTTTCATAGGTGTTGTTATCAAAAATTTCACCGTTGATAATGGTATGGTTGTATGACTGCCTTACTGCCTTCTTAAGCACCTTTGTGAAACAACTTGTTGACTGGATGTTGTGCTGTTACAAAGGACTTTTAGGGGCCTTATGAAACTCTTCAAAATCAGCCATAAAGTTCAATGAATGGAGTATAGGTACTGAATCTAAGGAAAATCAAGAATTGACAGAATGAGCTATGGCTTCCCTGCAGAGACTTGAAGTTTGAGGCCTTCAATGCCAAGCTAGATGCACCAAAGTCAAAGAGGGTGAAGATACCTTTTTGTGCCTATGAGTTGGCTTGAAATGTGATGCCATTTGATGCCCTATATCTTGGCTTTCAGATGAGTAGACTAGTCTATTGATTGCACTTCTATAGCTAGCAATGGACTAATTCACTTTCTTATGCTTGTCAAAGCTGCCAAGAATGGACTACAATGGACTTTTTCACTTTCTTATGCTTGTGAAAGCTGCCTAGAATGGATGTAAGCCGGACACTATGAGAATAATTGATGGTTAGGGTGATAGAAAGAGTGCATTAAGCTTTGAACCATGTTGAAAATGCCATTAAGCTTTGACTCTCCAAGTTCATGGTGAAAGGGTGCCATGAGAGAAAGAGAGATTTGTAAGTCCACCCCTTTTTAATCTCCATTATGAGGTCCTTTAAATAGGCATATATTACATCCATTCTGGTTCCCAAGGGACAGCCCACAATCTTGATTCCACCTCTGTAAAGTGGAGGATGCACCCCTATGTTGTCTCCACCTCTTGGGGACTGATAGAGTCCTATTCTAACTAAAACTCTCTTTATTTTTTTCCAAAGAAAAAAAATCAATAATGACACCTCGGAGAAATTTCCATTGAGGTGAAGGTGCATGCATAGTATGGAGATGGAATAGCAGTGAAGCTTGACTCTAGTATGATTGTACCTGCTTGTGTCATTGAGTTCTCTCTTTTCCTTTTCAATACTTTGAATTTTTTTAAAACCATGAAGCTGTTGCAATACAATGAGCTCCCAAAAGAAACTTTGCACCAACTATAGGGAAAATGCATGGACCAGTAGGCTTTGCGTGATGAGCCCCATTTTCTCTCAGACAATTCCATTTAAAGTTGTTCTTTTCAAACTAGGACAGCCAAATCAGAGCAGGCTTGGGTGCATTTGCACTAATGAAGACAAAATTTCCTACTAAATCCATTCTTATTCTCCAAAATTAGAGAATCAACACCTATATGTGCGCCTCATGTTCTATAGCCACTAGCTTTTAGTCTCACAATTGTTTTGTCTGAAGAAGCTTGAGCTCTTAAAGCCCATCAGCTGAGAATTCCATGACTTGGGAGGCTTCTGGATCTACCCAACCCTCTGTTGCTCGCAGTCAAACTTGAAGTTCCCCAAAGTGGCTTCTCCAGTATCTATCACACCAGCCTCTCCCACATCAAGCCAAAAAGAGAAAGTATATTGTGGAAAAACTCATCAGTTAAGAATGCAAGGGTAGATTATGGTTTCACTAAATCAATAGCTAAGATTACTCCCAGGCAAGGACATTGTCATAGATGGAGCTGATGGTTAGTATCATTGCTTGGTTCATTTGGACTGAGGTGTAATATGCTATTAACCTCAAGATGTATCCATCGCAGAGGTCTTTTGATGCTTAGGACAGAGATCATCCATAGTCTCCATAGGAGATGGGAGAGACTGCAGGGTGGTTCTAAGTGGATGAGGAGGAGAGACGCTTTCATCCAGACATGGGATTCTGGCACCTCCTTTTACCTAGCCTCTCAGATGGTTTGACACTAAAGCACACCAGATTGATTAATCATGCAACCTCTATACTTATGATGTACTCAGTTGCACTTTTTAGAATAGGCTAGCCAAGCACCAAGTTACTATACTTTTCTATGATGTTTGCAGAGCTATTGTTTTCCAAATGTTGTGGTCTGGTTCTGTAATAATAACTTCTTTTGAGTATAAGGTCAAGGAGTATGTGAGATAATGATTGAATGCACAATGTCTGGGATAAACCAGAGCTAGCAATCCTTGAAATCATCATGAGCTGAAGTTTAAAGGAGACCACTTTGCATGCTAATAAATATGAAGATTCTAGGAGGATGATCTGAACTTGGAGTTAGCAGTAGACACAAAGTAGGCTTATGAAAGTCGGATGTGCTGCTTCAGGTTAGGGAATCACCTTTATTACAGGCCAAACGTTCTCAAAAGAGGCCACAGAAGATTCTGCTGTGTGGGTGGCGGCGAGATATTGAAGATATGATAAAGGTGATAATCTACTCTCTGCTATCTATGCTCATTTAGTCCACACACTGCTGCAGGTACGCAGAGGGCGCTTGCCCAAGGTTTTTGTTCCTCCAAGTGTTCGAGAGAAGATTTTATTCTGTGGTTGGCGTCGAGACATTCAGGATATGATCAAGGTGACTGGCAGATTCCATGCAGATATGGCTGCTGGGTTTCTTCAAGCTCATACCTATGAGCTTCCTATATATTATTCCTTAATTTTTGTATAATGTGACCTGTGTTTTTCTTGACAATATTGCAAAATTGTGTTTCTCTCATCAAAATTACAGTTGTAATATCTATATTTTAACTTTCTTACACAATTTTTGTAAAATTAGTATAATGTTGCATCTCTTTTGACAGGTCTTGGATGCTTTTCTTGCACCTGGATCTGAGCTTTGGATATTTAGTGATGTTCCAGAGTGTGATAGAGAAAAGAAACTACTATATGGTAATTTAAACCCTGACAGCCTAGAAAACATACAACTTGTCCATCGAGAAGGAAATACAGTTATTCGGCGGCACTTAGAGAGTCTTCCACTGGAAGATTTTGATTCTGTAAGGTTTTTCCTTGGACCAATGTGCTATTAACTCTCTCATTTCAAAAGCCTCAACACAAGGACTTAATTATTTTCTGAAAGTACTTGCATTGCAGATAATGCAGTTTTGTAACTTTCTGCATCTAATTGCTTTGATAATCATTCGACCTCTTGTTGCAGATATTGATATTAGCAGATGAGAAGTTAGAGGATACTGTTGTTAATGCAGACTCCAGCTCGCTTGCTACCCTGCTTTTAATCCGAGACATACAGGTATGATGGGTACAAATAGTATTTATTTGCAATGACAGTCAGTCAATATACCTTGGATCTATACGAAATTTTAGAAGATATGCATTATTGTGCATTGGCATCCATTATAAAGTAGTTCTCTATAGTCTTAACTATATAGTTATTCCAGGGCTATGTTCAGTGATGTCTTCTTCAAGGTCAAATGCACCCCTTAAGACCAAACTTTAGTTTAGTGGATGTGTAAAGATATAATCACTAAGCCACCTGTTGAAAGCACATAGGGATTTGTGTAATGAAACGAGACTTGTGCTAGCATCTTTGAGGAGCAATTGGCACTTACAAGGATTGACTCTTGTGATGCACGTTGGGATGATGTTGTAGAAGTAATGCTTTTACATAGTAGACATCTATAGAATCTCATACTAAAATGCGAGTTAACTGAATGAGAGATTTTGGGTTTAAGGTTAGACAGTACATGATTGAAATGAATCAAAAGGTTAAAGAAGCTGCCAAGGCACCAACAATTACTAAAAACATTATTGTTAGAAGCTGTCAAAATAGTGATCATGAAAAATAGGAGCCACTAAATAATAAGTGAAGGTCAGCAACTAGAAATAGCTGGAAGAGACCAAGATAGAGCATTGGTTGCCAATCCAATGTGGCTACAAGGCTGCAGCCTTGCCACCCAATTTTTTTCCTACAACCATCACTATTAGCATTGGTATTTTTTTTCCTATAACCATCGCTATTAGTGTCACTAGTGAGGCTACACTAGTTGAGGAAGACCTTTCTATCGAATGGCAAGAGGATACCTTAAAAGAGATGTCATGAGTCATGTGATGGGGGGGGGTTTGCTTGAATTGCTTCGTTAAACACATAGAACACATGCGAGGGGAAGCTCACTCAAGAACACAAGAAGAGAGATGGAGGCCAAAACATTTTCTTACTAGTTTTTTGCTTCTCCTTCTACCCAATATACAATGTATACAAAGTAAAGATAAGACACAACATAAAGGATAGTGGTCTACTAAGTCGAATAGTGCATAATTGACTATACTAATCGACTGGTGTGGGTAGGTGTAACTAAATAAATACAATAAGTAATGATTCAGTAGCCATATGAGAATCGTAATGATCACTGATGCGCTAAGTATAGACGTGCAGATCCATTCAACTAGGCGGTTCATCATTAATGTCTGCATGTGTTGAGCTTGCCATCTCAATACTCCCCATCAAGCTCAACTACATATTTGCAACTCCAAGTAAGATTCAAAATATTTGAAGCTTCTCTGTGCCCAACATCTTCATAAAAATGTCAGCTACTTGATCTTGTGTGTTGATATTTACCAATTTGATCTCATTTGTAAGTATATTCTCTCTCACAAAATGGTAATGTACCTTGACATGTTTTATCCTAGTATGAAACAAAGGGTTTCTAGCTAACTGTACGTTCCTTATACTGTTATAAGGAATGACAATTGGACCATTTACTTGCACATTTAAATTACACAATAACTTTTGCGGTCATACCACCTCACATACTACCATAGCAGCATCTCTACACTTAGTCTATGTATTTGGTAAAGTAATTGTAGGTTGCTTTTTGTTGCTCTAAGTAACCATTGTACTACTAAGAGAAAATATGAATCTAGTAGTAGATATTCTATTAGACATACTACGAGTGTATCTGTGTACTAAAGCACTTGTACATTTTCACGTGTCTCATAGAAAAGTCCATAACGCAAGGTGGATTTCATATACCTCAATGTATCTCTAAATATATCCAAATGAGGCTTTCTAAGTACCTTCATAAACTGACTCATAAGCCCAACAACATAGCTCAAGTGTATCCTTATGATAATCATATAAATCAAAATCCGTACTATCCTCTAGAATATAGTAGTTTTCTATCTTATCCTTAACATCAGCACACTCAACTTTACGTTTTGCTACAATGGCATTGAAAGAGGCTTATATGCCGTCATACCATACTTGGATAACATATCCAAGTCACATTGCCTTTGGGACAACTATATACCATTAGCATATCTGATCACCTTAATACCAACAAGTAACTTTCTTTGTCTTATACTTCTACTTCAAAAGGCCCTTGACATCAACAATTCCTTTGTTACTATTACTTGCATTAATCAAGTCATCGTACCTTATCTCACCCAAATCTTTCATCTCAAACTTCTACTTCAAAAGACCCTTGATATTAGCAATTCTACTATCACTAACACTTAGCACTTATAATAATAATCAAATAATCCATATGTATAACTACGACGACCAAACCTACTACTCTTTTGTACATAAAATGAGTGATCCATATCAAAAATATAAAAGCCAATGTTGACAAGATACTCTCTAATATTGTTAGACCATGCTCTAGGAGCTTGCTTCAGCCCATAGAGTGCATTCTTTAACTCAGACACATACATGGGATGCTCTAAATCCTCATAACCAGTTGACTGCTCCATGTAAACCTTTTCTTGCAAATCTCTGCTATGGGTTTTGGTACTCGGATGTCCCGATTGATCTACACCATTAGTGTTACGGCTTCTTCAAGAGTTATGCTCAATGGTGGGGTTACAGAGCCATTTGCCCTTGCACGCTCGGTCAGACAGGATTGCCCTTTGAGTCCTCTCTTCTTTGCCCTGGCGACTCACCCGGTCCTTTCAATGTTATCCTCAATGGCGGCTTCTGCTCAGCTGGCAGGATTGTCTCTTCCTTTGGGGCAGCACTTCATTAGCCAATCTTTGGCTGATGACACCTTTATGATTTTGCGGGCGGACAGGGACAACATTCGAAAGGCATTAGATGTTTGGACGCTCTTTGGTCAGGCCTCTGGTCTTCGTATCAATGCCTTTAAATCAGCCATACTCAGTTGCACGAAACCTGATTTACAGTCATTAGGTTGGCAGGGCCAGGTGGTTTCCCGTGGCTCCATTGTCAGGCATCTTGGATACCCATTGGGGGTGGATGTACGGCCAAAGGAACTACTGGAGTGGATTTCACAAAAACTGGCGGCGAAGTTTATGTATTGGAAGTCGCAAGTGTGGCCATTCCATGTCCGCCTCAAAGTGGCTCAGACAATTATGCTACCAATGCTAACGTATTTCCTGCCATTGCTGCCGTGGACGCCTACTACTTTGAAGGCTCTCACTCATCCCATTCGTTTCATGCTATGGAAGAAGGATTCACTGCAGGCAGGTATTTCGTGGATTTCATGGTCACATACATGTACCCCTAAACGCATGGGTGGTGGAGCTATTTTGGATGCAGAAACTCACATGCTGGCTCTTCGTTGGTCTCTTTTTCGTGCCATGTGTGTGGATCATCACCCGTGGACTATTATAGCCCGTTATTTTCTTGAGGACAGCGGGCTACGCCATGGTAATACACGACTTCGGGCCTCCTGGTGGCATGTCCTTAATGCTGACTCTCGATTTTCCAGTCCCTCTTCCTCTCTGTTACTACACTTGGTCGGCTCTTGGAAAGTGGTGCTCCAAAAGGCCCGTTGGCATCCAGTGGGGGACCGCTTGCAGACTAACTCCTTTCAGCTGGAATTGTTGGCAGTATCAAGATTACTTTCATGGGAAGACAAACATCAGCTTAGACCGAGATTTAACCGCATGGCCCGTTTGGGTGTGACTTCGATTGCGGATGCTACCCTTGCCACTCGCAATGTCCTCGTATCGTTTCGGACTGCTAGGAGACTTTTCGGGATCCCGCGCGGATACCGTGGTTTATGGGAACAGCTTTTGTCGAAGCTTCAGGGTAGGCAACCCTTTCCTGCCCTGGCTGTGGATCGTCCTTGGCAGGACTGGGACCTTGCAGGCCGGTTGAGTCTGGAAAAAGCCTCTACTAATCAGGTGTATCATCTTCTCATTCAAGATCACCAATGGCTGGGGGTGAAAGCTAATACTGTTTGGTGACTGCGAAAATCGCAGTCATGGTGGCAGGCAACGGTGATGGAGGGCTGGCTGAATAGGGCACCTTTCAAATGCAAGGTCTTTCTTTGGCGGGTAATGATTGGTGGTCTTCCTCTTGCCTCGGCCCTTTCCAAGCGTAGAATCTCGAATGGCAATTGTTTCTTCTGTACCACTACTGCGGAATCGGCCCGACATCGATTTCTTTCTTGCCTACTCGCCAAGAATATCTGGTCACTCTTGTCGCAAATCTGGCGCGCAGTGGTGGGGTCCTCACTAACTCCTTTCGATTGGGTTTTTGTGCGTCCAAAGTACCCCACACCGCCACAGTTACATATGAAGATCTTATTTCACTTTTTCAGATACTGGGGATGCTGGCACATTTGGACCACGCGCAATGCTTTTCTCTTTGATTCGGCCTCTAATGTACCGAGACATATTGCCAGGCTTAAAGGGCTCTTGCATTGGTAGATAGATCTCATCCGGCACTCCGACTTGCTCCCTCGGGAGGATTTGCTTCCCTGGCATATGGCAATTGCCTCTGGGTCGTTGCTATGATTGGTGTAACCTTTTTCGTGCATTAGTACAGGGATTTCCCACACGTTGGCCTAGGCCCTCGTGTCTCTTGTAATCATGTAATCTTGTACCTTTTTTTCGTAATTAATACAATTACCTTTTACGGAAAAAGAGAGAGAGAGAGAGAGAGAGAGAGAGAGAGAGAGAGAGAGAGAGAGAGAGAGCTTGGGCGACCGTTCGATCGATCAGGGCAAGGAGTGACGTTGCTATCGGCGATCCCCAGGTATATAGATCTCTCCCCCATCACTCCAACATCACTCCTGGTGAATTTTGTAGTCTATAATCATCGATGTCTTGAGATTTTGGATGAATTTGTGCTCGAAAGTGCGTCGGGCCGGCGGAATCGAACACCCGATTCAGTGTCCGATTCTCAGAATCGGACGCTCGGACAACCGTCTGATCGGACCAACCCGTCCGACTCGGACACTCGGACACTCGGACTCGGACACTCGGACCAACCCCGTCCGATCGGACTACTTGTCCGATTGTCCGATCGAGGAAATCGGACTCACGAATTAGGATACGTCAGCAATCAGACCACAGGCCTGGTCCTATCGGACCACTTGTCCGATTTTCGAAAATCGGACACCTAACCCCCGTTCGATTCTGAGACTCGGACGCCTCAAACTCGGACCCACCTGGTCCGATTCCTAGAATCGGACCACTAGAATCGGACCACTGGTAAATCGGACGTCCGATTCCCAGAATCGGACACACCTTAGGTAAAAGAAAAAAAGGGGGAGGGGGGGGGGGGAACATAAAAAATTGACCCCCACGAGCGACTGGAAGCGCAACCCGCTGAAGGACAACATGGCGAATGCCTTGTATGCAGTTCCCGACGTAGGAGTCAAGACCAAGGGACAGGGGATAGTGCTGGAGCACTCCCCAGCGACCTAACGCGTCGAGAACGGAAATCCAATTGGAGGACCTGTGATGATCGACTCCCCTAGTGAACGGCAAGAAGCAGCGCAGACCCTAGAACCCGTTAGAACGGCCAGGATTTGAGCAACAAAGCTTATTAGGCCCGAAACAAGCAAGAGTGTGTAAGACGCCGAGGAATTGCTTGCGGCACTCACATTGAATTTCCGCACTTGAAGTACACTTAAGAAAGCTGAAAGCCTGATTGGGCACAAGTGCACGAGAAACGGCACACTCACCGAGTGACCATAAATTGAGGTTTGCATTCAATAACCAAAGGAACTCACTCAGATAAACCACTCAAGGAACCCACCAATAGGAGAGGACCCAAGACAAACAAACAATTGAAGTGTAGGGTAGGACCAAGCAAGGAGCGCCAACGACGAGGATCTGTCAAGACTATTCAACCTGATCGACAGCGCAGCGGGGCGCAAGAATTCGACCATGACGGAAGAAAGCTCAGACCATCGGTCTAATGAGGAGCTCGATTTGAGTGCATTCCCAGATGCTATACAGCAGATGGTAAGCAGTTACGACGCGCACGCCCGGTATGAGCACCGCGGCAAGACAACAGACGCAATCATTGCAAACCTAGCGGAGAAGAGAAGGCTAGCCCGCAAGGCATTACAGGGAATAGCTGATTATAATAGGGATCAGCAGGCTAGGAGCCAAAGGCAAAGTGTGGAGCTGCATGAGGTGCAGCGAGTGCTGAACTTGGTTGGCCGAAACCGAACGGACCATGAGAGAGCACTAGAAGGAGACCTTGTTGAGATATCGAGCTCCACTCGTGATATGCCAGGGTGACCGTTGTGCATTTATGTGACTGACTTGTTAGTTGCAGATGTGGTTGGTGCACCGCCCATGAATAATAGCTTTATGATAGCTATCCTTATCTACTCTAGTTCGTGGCTCAGTTAGTATGCCACCTTAGTTAGTTGAGTTTGGTTTTGAGACCCATATATAGGGTTTTTCTATTTCTATGTACTAGAGTTCTTTTTGGCTTACACAACTAAGAAGAGGAAAACTGTTTTCAGCCTCCACCTGTGTGTGTATTCCCCCATTGTGCAAGCAAGAAAGCTACAAGTGAGACTCCTTCCTTCTCTCCCACAATCTTGACAGACCTAACATTGAGCGAGCTCCTCATGAAACGGCTGCTCGATAACACCGCAGTAGAGCAGAGTGCCACCGCACTAGCGACGTCTCTGCTTGCAGGATTAGGGGCAAACCAAGGCTCAAAGAGCCAGGCCAAAATACCCATTGTTGCCAAGCTGCTCGATAAGTACCAACCGCATGATGATCCATACAGCTTTGTTGAGCAGTTCGAGCAAGTCTGCGAAGCCAACGGCCTCAACGACCAGATTCAACGTTCGCAAGCATTTGGGCTTTGCCTCGGCGACAAGGGTAGGACGTGGTATACAAGCCTGGATGCCGTGGAACGAGCCAACTTCAATAATCTCAAGGATCTCTTCGTCGAGATTCGCCGAGCCCGAATACTCCGATAACCTGCCAGTACGCTTGATGAACGTCAAGCAGAAAGAGAAGGAGGACATCGGCGACTACGTGACCCATGTGAGGAGTCTCTTTAAGAGAATCCCTTTAGTCGAGCGACCGACTGATAGAGTAGTTTCGATTGTATTCATCAACGGAATTAGAGACGAGGAGTTATATAAGGCATTGGCAGGCAATTCAAGCTTGCAGCGGGACGTGGTGGCTAGAGTGTTCGAGGAAGCCATCAAAGTCGATGACCAGCTGAAAGAGCGGAGCTCTAGGAACTCAAATCTAGAAAAGACCAACCCGCGAAGCTCGGAGAGAATATCAGCATCTAGTGAGCGGTCAATCCCATCATTCCAAGACAAGGGGAAGGACACCGAGATAGACCAAGGCTTGGCTGAGGTCAAGATGGAATTGGCCAAGCTACAAGATATGTTGAGACGACCAACGCGGCCGCACGTCCAATGCGTGTACCGTGGCGGAAACTACTTGCCGGCCGAGTGTCAAGACCCTAGGTCAAGACCTTGTGCTAATTGCGGTAGGTTCGACCATGATGTCGCACATTGTAGATTACCAAGACGACTTCCATACTCGCAACCTTACGGTCAGCCTTATCTAGCTAACAGGCCGCAGCCATTCTTCGGAAGGGGAGTCCCATTGGCTCTTCCCGCACCTAACGATATGAAACCAGCCGTTCCTAGAATGGACATAAATCCTACAGGCATTCCTAGACCGCCTGGTCCTTACGTGACCCACCCACCGAGCGACGCTCCAGTACACTACATGGAGGAGCCGAATGATGAAGAGACCTACATATACCCTTACGTCTCGCACGACGACGAGGGCAACGCGGTCCTCATGGATTATCGACCTGTGCTGGTGATGGCGTTAGGACGAGGACGAGGTAGAGGCCTAGGAGAGCAGCCGCAGGATCCAGTCACTTGTTGGACTTGCGGACACCCCGGTCATGTCTCATCACGCTGCCCTGAAAGAGAGCAACAAAACAGGGACAAGGCTGACCAAAGGTGTGCAGAGTGCAGAATCACCCATCTTTTCATAGACTGCCCAAAGCGGAAGCCGTCCTCTAGCTCAGCCAATTTGCCATCCGTCCCATTAGGGTTGTTTGGTGTCGAAAACCCCGATAGGGAGGCCACACCTATTCCCTTGCGAGTTATGACCCGAGCCCAAACGAAGCAGGCCGGCATCTCTCTGCCAGGACTTAGCAATCTTGACGCAACCTCGATAGGAAAGAAAAGCCGCAGGCGGCAAAAGAAGAGATCGGAAGCTAAGGTTGCACTAAAGACCGAGAGTGCTACGACTCTACCTACGGGACAGAAGGTCTCAGACGCAGAGGCAGAGACTTTAGTCCCTAAGACAGCCGAAAAATGAAGCGCTAAGGTAGGGGAATACCCATATCCAAAGCGACAATTAGAGGCCATAGAAAAGGTGAGGGAGGCTCAACAGCATCTCAAAGACGCTGAGCCCATCATAGAGGATAAGATCGATGATCTCTCCAACGTAAGCACGTCAATATCACCGCTTCAGCCTAAGTTGGCAGAAGTAACTGTGCCGCAGGCAGTGCCGCTAAGACCAAGCCTAGACGCAACAGAGCCGCAGATTAGCCGCGGCCATTGGCACGGACAATCTAGGCTAAGGGAAGGACGAGTATCCAACGATCTCCTGACCACGCTAGTGACCACCCCTGTAACACTTAGCCTGGGAGATCTGCTTAAGCAACACCCTACTCTATGGCAAGACCTTAAGCAGTGGGTCGAAGGATCACAAGAGCAGGTCACGGCAGACCCTCGAGACCAGGACGCAGAAACGCAATTGCCAAGTTTGACGCTGCACTCCGTGCCTAAATCCTTGCACGTCAACGCCTTTTGGGAAGGCTCTGAGATGCACACAGTCCTGCCGGTCCTAGCCCTGGGTGACACAACAAGGAAGGGAATAGTAGACACGGGAGCTGGGGTTAGTGTGCTTAGCCACGCAGTGCTTCAGACTTGGGGAAACCCACCTGTCGAAGCTGCTAGGTTTAATGTCACGCTAGCAAACGGTATGAGAGTGAAGCCATTCGGGGTACTGAAGAATTGGCCAGTGAAGATCGCAGGTTCTCTGTCGACTTTATAGTCATGAAGGGAGTGGACTACGATGTCCTATTAGGCCGACCCTGGATGCGCAACGCTAGAGTCATTGAAGATTGGGGCAACGGCTTGATCTTCCTTGGCAATAAAACGGACGCTGCAAGAATAGAGATGGACACTTGGAAGACCTCACCAGTTGACCTAGACGCCATCTCTGCTATACTCAAGGGGAACACTCAGGTCAAGAAGCCCTATGGGTCCTTGACCAAGTATATCCCATGCCTAGAGGATGACCGGGATTGGATGCACGTCCTTGCTACAATCGACCTGCCATTCTCAGACCATGAGGCGTATGAGCAAGCCATCAAAACGATCGGCAAGACCAGCGAAGCACTCTCTACACTAGTCTGCATGATGGCAGCAAGCCTCCATGGAAAGCCTAAGCCTGTCACCTTCCATGTACCCTCCAACGAAAGGGAACTCCAGGGGGTACTGGAATACCTAACGAACCAGCTAGCTGGCAACCCAGCTGCAAACTTCAAACCACTCCAGGATTTCTTAGAGGATTCCAAGTGGCAATGGACCAAGGTGCACGAGTTAAACCTCATGTATAACTGGGCCCTGGTTCCTAACCAACGACACAAGGCATACCAAGCCCTAGGAGACGATGAGCAGTCGAATGACAAAGATTCCAGCGATGAATATGAAGACTGCCAATCCTTCAGTGATGAGAGCGAGGGTGAAGTAGATACCATAGAATACGACATTGAAGGACGAGAAATTGAGTAGATACGAGCAGACACCAAGCCGCAGAAAAGATAGGCCCTTAGAATGGAGCAAGGAGTCGTGTGCATGAAATGTGATCGTGCTTGGTTGGAATGCATAGGAGCCATAGACCTTGAGCAAGCAAGCCTAGCTCAGCTAGGAATGGCATCAATACTTAGGACCGAATCGCCATCTGAACTGCGGCCACCAGGGGAGACCACCTCTTCTAGCGAAGATGGAGGGTTTGACTCCGAATCGGAGGTTACTTCGGATAGTGACCCGGAGATCCCTAGGCCGCCCATGACCAGACGCACCAAGGGGGACTTATCCGTCCACCTGAGGCGCAGACTGTTAAGGCAGGATAAGGCAAAGCACCCCAGGGATACAAGATCAGAAGAACAGCGGAAGCCGCAGGACCTCCCTAAATGCTTCACGAAATTCAAAAAAGGGGATAGGGTAGTAGTTCTGTTAGGTGCCAAACGTCAAGGGTAGGCCAGCGAACCAATCAAAGGACCAGCCAAGGTCAAGGAGGTGGACCTAGCCCAGGAAGGGGAAACACCCCGACCAGTGTTCATTGCTGATGACTTGACTGGTAAAGAAGAAATGAGTCCTGTCGCTCTCTTGCGGGAGTACATAGACGTGTTTGCTTGGTCCTTAGAAGAGCTATGGGGGGTAGATCCGAGTGTTGTGACTCATAACATACCCATGACGACGGACGCAACGCCGGTCAAGCAACGACTGTACCCTATGAATCCAAAACATGCTCATGCTGTCAAAGAGGAAATTGACAAGCTGATGAGAGCTGGATTCATTTATGAAATTGAGCACACAGACTGGGTATCACCCATAGTCATTGTGATGAAGAAGAACGGCAAAATTCGAGTGTGCGTCAATTACAAGAAGGTGAACGTTGCTACGAAGAGAGACAACTATCCCTTGCTGTACACCGAGCACATGCTTGAGAGGGTGGCAGGCAAGAAAGCCTACAGTTTTCTGGATAGCTTCTCAGGGTACAACCAGGTGCAAGTGCATCCTGCAGACAGGCATAAGACCTCCTTTGCCACGGAATGGGGCGTCTTTGCATACATAGTCATGCCCTTCGGGTTGACCAATGCCCCCGCCACCTTTCAACGTCTCACGTGCACCATCTTTAAGGACATGCTTCGCAAGGAGTTAGAGGTCTTTGTCGACGATCTGTGTGTCCATTCGATCTGGATCGAATACTTAGATAAACTCCGCGCAGTCTTTGAACGGTGCCGCTTATATCGTCTCTCCTTGAACCCCTTGAAGTGTCAGTTTTGGGTGAAGCACGGATGTATCTTAGGACACGTGGTGTCAAAGAACGTCATTGCCACTGACTTCTCGAAGGTCAGGGTTATTGTCGACCTTCCACCTCCAATTAATTACAAGGGAGTTCAATGCTTCTTAGGTCACACAGGATACTATCAGCAGTTTGTGCTGAACTACGCGCTAATCGCCAGGCCATTGTACAAGCTGCTGATTGTCTTCGAGTGGACCAAGGCATGCCAACGGGCATACGAAGAATTGAAAAAGGCTCTAACAACATCACCAATTCTACGAGCCCCAGATTGGACCATTACCTTCCACGTGCACATCGATGCTTCTAAGTTTGCCGTAGGGACAGTATTGTGCCAACCTGGTGAGCATAACTTAGATTACCCAGTGAGCTTTGCTAGCAGACAACTCACTGAGACGGAGATGAATTATTCGACAACAGAAAGGGAGGGATTAGCCATGGTGTTCGCCGTGAAGAAATTCCGGCATTATCTATTGGCTACACCTTTCATCTTCTTCGTGGACCATCAAGCCCTACTCTATTTAGTGAACAAACCTTGTGCTACAGGACGCATAGCTCGATGGCTCCTCCTGCTCCTAGAGTTCGATTTCTCCGTGGTGGTACGAAAGGGAAAACAACATTACATGGCTTATCACATGTCCCGTATACCCACAGGAGAAGCCGCTGGACAAGGCATCATTGACGAGTTACCTGATGCCCACTTATTCCACCTGTCCAGCGAAAGAGATCTATTTAAGGCTGATCTGACGCCATACTGGGCAGACGACGTAGTCCAAGTGCTCGAGCACGGACTACCTGAGCGACCAATAGAAAAGGCACGACTTAGGCGCTTGATCCTGAAGATCCAGCCCTACCAGCTGATTGCAGTCCAACTCTATAGGCTGGGGCAAGATGGATTGCTGCGTAGGTGCGTGTATGAGCATGAGATGCACGATGTGCTCTCGGAGGCGCACAGCGGCATTGCGAGAGGACACTTTAGCGGAGACACGACAGCACGAAAGGTGCTGCAGTCCCAACTATGGTGGCCCACACTTTTCCGCGACGCCAAGCGATTCGTCAAGCATTGTGACGAGTGCCAACGGACAAAAGTCCTGATTCGTAAAGATCAAATGGAGCTAATCCCAATTATTGCTCGCCAACCCTTCGAAAAATGGAGAATTGACTTCATAGGACCCATCAGCCCTGCAGCGCAGTACTCACAAGCCAAGTACATCGTGGTGGCCACGGATTACCTCACGAAATGGGCAGAGGCAAGAGCCACACGAAAAAACGACGCTAGGACGACTGCCAAGTTCTTATGGGAGCAAGTGATCTCACGCTTCGGTTGCCCCATCGAATTGGTTAGCGATCAAGGCACACACTTCATCAACGAAGTGATAGCACATCTCCTATCCACCTTTCTCATCATCCATCGCAAATCCTCACCATACTACACTCAGGCTAATGGCCAGGCAGAATCGACTAACAAGATTCTTATCAACGTCCTGACTAAAGTAGTCTCAGCCTCACAAAGCGACTGGGACAGCCTTGTGGGCCTACTGCATAGCTTATAAAACGGCTGTCGGCCAAACCCCCTTTAGGCTGACCTATGGGACGGAGGCAATTCTACCATTAGAATTCTTCGTTCCTAGCCTAAGAGTGGCACTTCAAGAATGATGGGAAGGGAAGGAAGCATGGACGCAATGCCTGGTCGAGCTGGAACGCCTATCAAAGACTCGTCTTCTAGCCACCCACGCGCTTATCTGCGAGAAAGCCCGACGAAAGAGCTGGTTTGACAAGCATGTCAAGCAACACGAGTTTGAACAGGGTGACTTAGTGCTCCTCTACTCAGTTAAAGGACATAAGCAAAAGATGAAATTCAGAGATCTCGGACCCTTCAAGGTTCGGGCAATCAGCCGAACCGGTAATGTCGAGCTTGAGACCCTGGACGGTGAAGGAATAGGCTTCTTCAATGGCAGTCGTGTCAAGAAGTACTTCCCTCCCACTCATCCTTTGCATGAGCCACCAATGTTAGAACCGCCGGTCAAAATACGAGCAGCCACAATCACTGAAATCAACGAAGATGATGAGGAAGCTGTAGAACCCACCTACCTCCGTGTCACGGTCACTGCCAAGCAAACATGCGCTTTCAACGCCTTGATCGATGAGGGAGCAGACTTCAATGTCTTAACCCACAAGCATTGGATCCAACTTGGCAAACCACTACTTCAACCCACAACTGCCAAATTAAGCCCATATGGGGCTCAATCCTACGCACTTCTCGGCAAGTGCAGAGTCGCCGTTTCTATCGAGTCTGAGACTGTTCCAATGCTTTTTTACGTGTTGCCCAGTGCTACAGACGTAGGCACGGAGTCACTACTGGGGCGAACCTTCAAAAAGCAGACTCACTGCAATGTTGATTATAAGCCGCAGCGCATCCACCTAGCAATCGGCAACGTGCGCATTGTCACAGCTTTCAGCAAGGGCTGCGCGACACCATCACCGTCCGCAGAACCACCGATAGAAACATCCGTAGGCAAAACTAAGGAGGGGGGTAGTACGCGGCTGCCACTCCCCGACTTCCATAAACCGCAGCCCGTAGCGATCAAAGAAAAGACCCACAGCATCGCCTTCAATGGGTGCCTAAACAGCCGCAACAACCGCCTAGGAGTCGACGCTCCTACCCACATAAGACTCAGAAAGCATGCGCAAGGCTACTATGAGGGAAATGCCTCACTGTGGATCCTTAAGGCCCCCGCGGCCAAAGGCACTAGTCATACGCCACCCTCAAGCTTGATCAGCCTACATCCCCCAACACCTCAAACCCATAGGCCGCAGTGCTCGCCAGAGCCCCAGCCATCCGACTCATCTATGCTTCATTCCAAGAGAGTCGCACAAACCTATCGGCCCAAGCAACAGCCACCGTCACAGGTGGCATCATCCGACCAAGTCAATCCGACTCTCTGTAGCAAAGCTGACTGCAGCAGCCCAGTTGCTGTGACTAACCCTAACCCACCCTTCTTCCAAACAGCCCGGTTGCAGGCTCAAGGAAACTCCCAACCGCAACTATGTACCGTCAAGGCCTCTAGTTCTAGCAAACCTCGACCGCCCGTCGGCCTTACGCCCTCCTATGAACGGAAGTCATTTCTAGCGCTAGCCACTGACCTTGCGGAGGACACCGGAGATGATGTGGTGGACTGCATTAAACGGCTCGATGCCACCTTCGTGTCACTAGCCCTCAGCTATGACCGCTTGGACTTGGGTCTATTAGAAGAACCCTTTGCAACGGAAGTGCGCAACATGCCTTGCTCTTGGGAGACTTTTGAATTCGCCTTTGCAAAGGCTTCTCGCTCTGCTGCTGAGTTGCTCGGTAGCGAGGTCTCCAAAGAGCAAGCCATTAAGCAACGTCTCATCACATCCTACGATCAACGAATCACTTCGGCTATCACTGATCAGGAAATCACCGAGTTATCCAAACTTGCTGATACGGACTCCCCGTTTTTGAAGCGTTGGTACACTCTTTGGCTGCAATGGGAAGTTGAGGGGTGCCGCATAATGACCAACGCTGAGCAGCGCCGCGCAATCAAAACAGCAGAGTACGACCCCACCTATGTCGCGCCAACCTCGTATCGTGTATTAACCACTCTTCGTGGTCAACCCATGGATGAGCACATCAAAGGGCACCCCTACCTTGACCGCCTCTTAACAGAGGAAGAGCTCCACATTGCAAGTAGGGTCGATTCTGGCAATCTTCTAATTGATGTTCTGACATACATCACGTATGTCGGTATCCGCCCATTCGAATTAGACAGGGAAGCTCAGCTAGAGTATAAACCCAACTTCTACGCCTGGCTCTTGCACAAATAGACCGACGCCCTTTATGCTAAACGCCCTTGGCCTCTCAACCTCCAATCCTGGGACGGATTCTTCTCGTTCCAAAGGGGGAAGGGGGTAATAAGGTGGAACGTAAAAAATAAACAAGGAAAATCTAAAAAGTAAACCAAGTATGAAACGTCAGTTAAATTTGAAATGCAAGGGTAAGATGTAATGGTAAAAGTCTGAAAAGCAAAGTTAAGGCTATGTTCAATAAAATCTACTACGCTTTTATTCTTCCAGCAAATTAGTTGTCAAAAAACACTAAAAGTGGAAATGGCTGAACTTGCAGGTAGCAATCATGGCAAGCCAGGACAAAGCGGGTAAGCTTCCCTTCTCGGAGGAGGAGCAAGCGAAGTACGGCCTCACGGTGGAGACGAGAGCCTTCAACTAGTTGAAGTTCCGTCACGTCTTCAACCTTGAAGACGCGGCCATCGAAGAGCCGGCAGTACGTCAAATCATAGAACAGTGCCACCTGGAGAAGTACCTGGACGCAGTGGGCCGGAGGGTGGACTACACCCAGTGCGCTGACTTCTTGTGCACCTTCAATAGGAACAGAGGCACCATCACGGTGCGCGACAATGAAGCCACCAGACAGGTGCAGATCGAGCTGACCCCCGAGTTGGTGGAAAGGGTACTAGGGCTGCCGAATAAGGTGGAAAGAAAGCCGAAAAGAGATATCTACGCCATGTTGGGAATGGACAAGGTGAAGGTCCATACCAATGATGGGATTAGCCTGGCGAACATCCCCAACCCAGAAATCTAGCTGTAGGCAAAGATGGTGCATGCCTTGTTCTCAAGCTAGAGGTACAACAGCATAATGAGCCGAATCAACGTACCTCTGCTCGACAGCATTGTGGCGCAATCGCTGGACGAGGTGAACCTTAATGGGTTTGTGAGGAAAACAATAGAGGCTTCGGCTAAGGCCTTGGCGACAGGAGGAAGAGCCGTTGGAGGGGAGTCCCCGTCATCCCGATCAACCCGCAAGGCATCATCCTCCAAAGCCGCAACCATAGGGTTTGGAGGTGTCCTTACAGCCATCATCCAAGAAGCACTAGGGCAAGGACGAGGAGAAAAGGGAGGCGACGAAGGAAGTGACGAATCACCGTCACAATCCCCACCTCACACAGAAGAGCAGCGAAGGTCGTCAGATGAAACGGAGACTGATGCAGACGAAGAGGGAGAATCCCAGAGCACCCCACAGAGGCACGCGGAACAACGAACCAAAGCCCTGCATGGAAAAAGGGAAGAGGAGCGAAAGAAGAAAGAAAAGGAAGATCTGGAGAGGGCTCGAAGGGAGTCAGTCAAGGATGAGGAGGAGAGAAAAAAGAAGACCGAAGAGGAGCTGAGAAGGAAGGAAGAGGAATAAATAGAGCTGGCCACCCGTCGCTCCATCGAGGAGCAGCACAAAAGAGACGAGCAAGGAGCAGAGAGCCCGCACCGAACGGAGGCACCTGGTTCTAGTACCAGTGTGTCGGAAATTCCACCCCTGTCCCCAGCAGAAGGAAAAGGAAAAGATCCGATGATGCCAACTCTCCCCCTCTTCATACCTTCCATGTCAGCCACTCCTATCATGACGACGCCCACTGCCACCGCTACCCAAGGTTCCACCCCAAAAGTCGATGAGAGCAACGTGGTCACTTGACTACAATTCCTGGTGGAACGGGAGCTGGCAAGAGAAGCGGCCATGGCCAGCCCAGCATCAGGATTCAAAAGGGCAGCCACGGCTGAACTGGAGCCAAGGCCGGAGCTGAAGAGGCAGAAAACAGAAGACGTTGTCACCACCACCACCATGCCTCACCCCCCACCTCCAGCAGGCCAATACGACGAATATGTTAAGGAGCTGCTCTCGCAGTTAGAAAGGGCCAGGGAAGAAAGGAGGACAGCCGTGGAGGAGCTGGCAGCAGAACGAGAATCAGGAGCCGCTCTCCAGCTGGAGAGAACAAAGCAGATAACAAAATACCAAAGGGAGATCGCTGCGCTCAGGGAGGAAGCCAGCAATAAGGATGCAGAGGAATTAAAGGCCCTGAAGGAACGTGACGCTGCTTGGGAAGGAAGGAGAAAAATCTTGATGGAGCGTCTCAACAGGGAAAGGGAGACCAATGCTCACTTGAGGTGCAAGAACGATCAGCTATCTGCAGTCAACCTGGAAGCACAAAGCCAGCTTGACAAGATCAGACAGGAGGCTGCAGAGCTGGACCAGTTAAGGGAAGAGCAGGTGCGAAGGATGTAGGTGAAGCTGGACCAGCTCAATGCACAGATCGCTGATAAACGCCAGGAGTAGTCCCGTCTGCATCGTGAGCTCGAGGCCCAGCAGCAATAACTCATGGCTATGACCCTCCATCAGGGGGAGAGCCTGGAAGATATGGAAAAAAGAGCAAAAGAATGGGCTGATCACAATGAGGGGAGAATATGGGACTTGGCACGCCGGCTAGCCAAAGCCGAAGGAGACAGGGTGCTAGCTGAGAATCAGGCAGAGGCGGCCCAGCTCTCCATGATAGCCCAGCAGCACACCCTCCTCAATATACTGCTCCACTCCACCAAACCGGAAGGAAACGAAGCCAATGATCAACTGCAGAAGAAGTTAACCATTGCACGCAGAGCTCTAACAGCAGGCCTGCACGTGCCACTGCAGCTAGGAGGCCCGCGCCGCAAAGCCTAGAGGAGAAAAGAAGATATCGTGCGCAGGTAGGCCTGACGGCGCAGGGAATAGATGAACTCGGTTTCATAGAGGCGAAGGCACAAGAAGACGTGCAAACAGAAGGGGGTGAACTGGAGTTTGATTTGGGACCTCAGGAGGAGGAATACTTCCCACCACCCCCCTCAGCCACAACAAGTGGAAGTGCAGCCCCTTGATACGTCTGCTGAGAGAAAAGCAGCCCAGGCTAACTGCAGGAAAGAAATGGTAGAGAACGCAAGGAAAAAGCTGAATGTTAGACCTATTCCAAGACAGCCTGCCCCTCTCCTACCGCGCCCTCAAGATCCCCCTGCTGAATTCTATGCCGAATTGATTATCTGGGAACAGCAGGAATATAACCATGACCCCTTCGACTTGAGCTTTGAGTTTCCCGCTACCTTGAACAGAGTACTGCCCATTCAACTTGTAAATGACATCATCGCTATGGGTGCAAGGCTCAAGGCCAAGTGGTTAGCGGAGCGAGAGGCCTACCCAACTGCTTGGGGAGCCGAGGACCGTGAGAACTGAAATAAGTGGCAAAAACTCAGCTCCTATGCAAGGAAAGCATGTGTCTAATGACAAGCTGAAGGACATGTATGTAAAAGATCTATGTTTCAAATGTGGGGAGAAATGGTCTCCCGATCACAAGACAAAATGCAAAGCCAAGAATGTCAAAGTGAGCATGATCTTTGAAGAGGAATTGGATGTTGAGGCAAATGAAGGCAATCTATCTCAGCGTGATTGCTTACCTACTCTTGAGGAGACGCATGACCATGATGATGATTTCCATGAAGAATTCTATGACCCTATGGATGGTTTTCCATTCGACCCGGGTGGGTACTACATGGATGATCCTTTGACAAATTTGGATTCATTGAAGCTTTGTTCTATCTCCCGTGATGCATGGAATGGTTCCAAAGGGGACAATACATTATGCCTTAAAGGCTACATTAATGGAAGAATTGCTCATATTCTTATTGATACGAGGAGTACACATAGCTTCGTTAATACACGGTCTCTTGATGGGATGAAGTTGTATACACAAGAAATGCCTAAGTCCTCCAGGTGCCTAGATCGGTGGAAGGCTATAATTGGCAACCCACCTGGAGAAGACGCATTTTTGACATCAACCTTGACGCGTGGATGGCATTTTGTAACACCCTCCCTTCTGAGAGAAACGACCCTACTTTCATGCCGTATCCTCGAAGGGTAGGGGTTGACTTTAATCCGTCCATCCACGGCATGTTCGACTTTCCCATTATCTATAACACCAATAGCACCTCCCATAGGGACGCCCTTCTCTTTACCCTTCCTGATTTGTACAGCTCTATAGATAGATTTCTTAGCGAGTTCACCTCCTGTCCTGATCCTGCCTTCATAACCACTTGTAATTATCTTAGACTAATTAGGATCCTAGTCCACCAAGAGCCCACACCTCAAGAACGCCACCTCCCACCCCTCTACTTCGATCCCAACGCCATAGATAGCAGCACCATGACCCGCCTCATGATGCGCGCTTCTCTTTTGCCGTCCTTCTGTGTTGCACTGCTCGAAGATATGAGCGACAACAAATTCACCCAGTGCAACCACCCCTTCCTTTCTACCATCACTCTCAAAACCCGCCTCAACCTCAAGGGCTACTTGTTGAGTTGTAGATTCCTTAACAAGGCCCCCCGCCCTCCGCCATCCCCTACCCGCCATTCGGATGACGAGGAGTAAACTCCCGTCATGCCCTTGTATCACATGTCTCCATGTATACGCCTCTTTATGTTTATTATATATTTTTTTAAAAAAAGACAAAAAAGAAAAAAGAAAAAAAGAAAGAAGCACCACAGTCACTGCACCTAGGGTTTTCCCTAGCCCCCTCCCCACTTCACACTTAGGGCACATCAAGGACAGGACTTTCAGACCTGTCATCCTAAGACTTGCACCACACCTCCAACGAAGCACGAACTGGGTCCTCAAGTGTGGGACGTTACCAAGGGCTTGCCCAAGGTCAGACCCATCTCCCAGTTCCACTGCCACGGGCACCACGCACTACACGGCGAGACAGACACACCCCTTAGGGAGTGCACAACTTTTCTTGCAGGTTATGTTTGAGTTTCAAGAAATGGCTACTCCGCGGAAGAGGATCACCCACGGCATCCTTTAATGACCAAAACTTCTTTTCATGTGCCTAGCAGCCGACCTAACTAGCCACTACGTCCCACCGCAGTGCCATGGGACTGGCACTTGGCTAGGAGGGGGGTAATGTTACCGTGTTCCCCGCAGCACAGTGTTTCCCGCAGCACAGAGGAGCGAAAAATGGAAAAAAAAAAAAGGGAAATAGCAAAAAAGGCGCAGGATAAAAGCAGAAAAAGGCGCCTTGACCGGTAACCAGTCCCTGAAAAATTTAAATGTTCGGGCACGACCCTCAGAAAGCCTCGGTGTCACCCCAAGACAACAAAAGAGTAAAAGGGCGCACCATTAAAAGGTGGAAGCGTCTCCGAATCTTTGTAAAAGAGTGCCAGGCTCGCTCCTGTGCAAAGTGTACGCATTAGTTGGGGATAGGATAAATTAGAATGGTGGGAAATGGGAAAAAAGGCCTAGGCTACGGCCGGCCATGTAAAAGAGGGAAAAGGGGATGACCGCCCAAAAAGGATTTAGGGCTTTGTATATAAAGTTGAAAAGTGAATGAGAAGCTCATTCTTTGGTGCGTGGCAAAAAGAGTCTTCTTCTTCCTCTCTTCTTCTCTCCTTCTTGCTTGTGTGTGCTCTTGAGAGAGGGAGTGTGAGAGTGTGAGGGAGTGAGTGTGTGTGGGAGTGAGGGATCAAGAGGATGAAGCTCTTCACCATCTCCTCTTCTCTTTTTCTCTTCTCTTCTCTTGCGCGCGCGGCTATGGAGGATGGAGCTTGGAGATGGAGGAGGCTTGAGGATGCTCGAGCTAGCATCAAGAATCGTGGAGCTACCAGAGTGCAAGAGAGAGGAGGGTACTCGATCGAGCATCAAGGTAAGCTCACTACACTCGTAGGATCGACGGCGCGTTGGCTAGGTGAGAAATAGCCATTAGAGCTCGCTTGGAACGCTTGAAACAAGAAGCGGTCCGTGGGTCTTGGCGGTTGAGCGTGAGCTCCCACAGGCGCAGCCAGCCCCTCAGGCCCAGCCTCGTCAACAAGATGATAGCGGACGAGCGGTCCCCTTTAGGCAGAGCACTCCACAGCCCCCCTTGTCCGTCCCACCCGACAGGACCGCTCCCCCCACTTTCTCCACATGCGCTACAGATTGCCTCGCCTGAGCCCCCACAGGCCCCTCACCCACCACCCCCCCCGCCCCCCCCCCCCCCCCCCCCAAACACCCGCCATGCATCTCTAGCCATCCCACCATAGCTCGATCCACTCCACCCCCATCACCCCCCCTACCGAGCACCCCTCCTGATCCGCGCCCAGGTCAGGTGAGCCCCCCCAGACCCACCCCCCCTCCTCCCATAGGAGGTGATGAGCCACACACCTACCTCCTCTGCACACTAGTAGTCCCGCCCCGTCCACACAACCACCAGCTCATCTGCCCCTGCCACCCGCCATACTTTCCCGAGATAGGCACAGTTGTTGCCATAAGAGTTTTTCCGCAGTGGCCCATGGTCCTATCTGCGAGTTGCGGAGCGCGGAGAGTTCCCACTACCTCTAGAGGTGGGGATCTTCGTGGTTCGTAAGTCAAGGAGGGGCAAGGTCCATCTACTAGCACCATTGGATGGACCAAACTATGCTTTCTTTTTTCAGTCATCTTTCTCAGAGGAGTGGACGACTATACAGATTGAGGAGGAGTTGAAGCGTCAGGTGGCGGATCACATCTCCCAGTGGATGGGAGATGAAGGATTAGCACTGTTCGCACAACAATGGCCAGGTTGCATGATGGACATTAACTAGTGGGCTGGCGCCGACATCCCGCATTTGAGCATTATCTTTCGAGCCCCCCCACAGTGGAGAGCGCCGAGGGACGTGATCGAGTGGCCCCCAGCACAGGCGGCCCGCTTCTACCAGTGTACAGAGTCGCGTTTTTCAGCATGGCTGATAGATGCATTGATAGTACCACCTGGAGCATCTATCACCCCTATGGTCCGGCCGAGGGCCACCATGGGGGATTGGAGCTCACCATCCAGACCGGTGGCAAAACGTACCTGCACGCCTCACAGTCTCTCTTCCTCATCTGCAGCATCCACACCAAACAGATGCCTGTTCGGTCAGTCACAGGTTTCCCCATGAGTCTACATCTTGCATCCTGGAATGTGAACAGTCTCCACTACAGTGGGGCGCGTGGCTCGAGGAAGCTGATTGTCCGGCAGGAGCTGCAGCCTGCCCTCGCCGGATGGATAGATATCTTGCTACTGCAGGAGCACAAGCTCACCCTCGCCCAGGCTCAGCGGGTTAGGAAGGTATTTCCGGGCAGCTCGCATACTTACTGGGACCAAGCCATAGGTGCCCACGGCAGGAGCGGAGGCGTATGCACCTCTATTGGCCCGAGTCTCACCACTTGTGTACGAGACCACGGGATGATAGTGGCAAGAAGGGCTCTATGGATTAGACTGGATATTGGGGACTCGTGTATTGGAGTCCTCAACGTCTATGCCCCTACGGAGGTTAGGGCACGCAGCAAGTTCTGGGTGGAGATTGTAGATGAACTCCCAAAGGTGGACTCTTGGATTGTTGGAGGAGATTTCAACAATCTGGAGGCTTTGGAGGACCAGCAGGGCAGAGGAAGAAACTACCAGGGCATGGCTAGGGAGGAGAAGAGGCATGGGAGGTCTTTTTGCTTGCAGTCGGAGCACGGGATGCCTGGAAAGACCCTGTCTTCCACAGGAGGGAGAGGTCATTGGACTTTTCCTTGGGATACAGGCGGCTAGGTGGAGCCTTGCTGGAGCGATTGGATAGGTTTTATGTGGGAGAGTGGGGAGGCTCTCGTGGAGGCCAGATTGAGCAATTGGCAGGCACCACATTATCCGATCACTGCCCGGTTCTACTGGCACTTGATCCCCCAGCATCCGCCCTAGATACATGATCCTGTCGGATCCCTGACTCGATCTATAGGAGGGAGGAGGTGTCGAGACAGATAGAGCAGATTTGGACCAGAGAGTGGGTCAGGAGGGACAGGATAGCAGAGGAGGTTGCAGAGGTCCTAGCCGAGTCAAGTAGAATTTGCCAAGAGGCAGCCCTACAAGCCAGGTAGCAGTGCTGGGAGGAGGAAAGAGCACTCCGGCGGGACATGGCAGCTACGCAGAGATTGTTGCAGGAGGCACCAGGGGACCCCACCCTCCACGCACAGGAGGTGCATGCGCGTGCAGCCATTGCTGGCCTACTAGACGACAGGCTCTCGGAGTTCTCTTTCCGCACTTCAGCAGCCTTTTGGGCGCGGAAGGGAGGCACGATGTGCAGGGAGTTCTTCCAGGTGTACCAACCCTGCACCGTGGGAGAGCAGATATGCAGCCTTAGGGATCAGTATGGGAGGACCCGTTCTAGCCCTGATGAGGTGATGGAGATTGCCACCGACTATTACACACGCCTCTTCCAGCAGGAGACAACTTCAATTAGAGGACAGAGATGCAGATAGCAGGTATGGGATCACACCCCGTCCCTCGTCACAGAGAAGACAGAATACACCCTCCTAGTCCCCTTCACAGAAAAGGAACTAGAGGAGGCTTTCCATACACATGATGGGCAAAAATGCTCGGGGGAGGATGGCCTCTCTAAGGCCTTCTTCGCTACCTATTGGGAGGTGGTGAAGGATCCCCTACTGAGGGCTTTCCAGGAGATATTCACCTCAAGACAGATGCTAGGGAGGCTCTCGGCAGGCCTTATCAATCTTCTCCCCAAAGGGAGAGACCGGTTGGAGCTATCCCAGTGGAGACCGATCACCTTATTGTCAGTGGCCTATAAGACTCTAGCAAAGATGATTGATAGACGATTACGCCATGTGCTTCCAGATATCATTCATGACACACAGACAGGCTTTGTCTAGGATAGGAGCATCCTAGACAATGTATTTACATTCTTTGAGGCGACAGAGTGGGCCCAGCACAGTGGGCAAAAACTGGCAGTACTACTCTTGGACTTCGAGAAAGCCTATGACAGGGTGGACTGGGATTTCCTAGAGGGTACCATGGTGAAGTTAGGATTTCCCCACGCTTGGATTCACGGGGCCTCCGGCTTGTACAGATCAGCCACCAGCAGGGTTCTCATAGGCGGAAGGCAAGGGGAGGAGTTCCGGCTGGAGAGATCGGTTCGACAGGGCTGTCCCCTGGCCCCATACCTGTTCCTAATCTTCGCAGAGGCGATGTCTCGCTTCCTCAGGTCACGTGTGAGCGGACTATGCGGCCTCCGACTTTCAGTGAGAGAGGAGACTGAGTTGTTAGACTTAGAGTACGCAGACGACACAGGTCTCTACATAGAGGACAATGAGGTGATGTTGGAAAGAATGAGGTTGGCTCTTGATGTGTTCTATGTTGCAGTGGGTGCGAAAATCAACTGGCGAAAGTCGGTTGGTTTCCTCACAGACCCGGGCTCCAGCACGGAGTGGGGAGTCCACTTGGGATTTAGATGGGCGAGTAGAGGGCAGACCGTCCGATACCTAGGGTTCCAGGTGGGACTTGATATCACTCCTGCCGAGTAGTTTCTTCCTGTTCTAGATTCTATTAGGAGGAAACTAACCTACTGGAGCATGGTTCGCCTCTCACTGGCCGGTCGAGCCCTGGTAGTTAACCAGGTCCTCCTAGCGACGGCCTGGTACATCGCCTCATGTTGGTGTTTCTCCTCATCGTGCGTAGGGCGGCTTCGCCACCTGGTGCGGAATTTCCTTTGGTCGGGGTCTGATGGCTCCAGAGACTCCAGGGCCAAGGTGGCGTGGGCCACCATTATACGACATTGATCAAAGGGAGGGCTTGGAATCATAGACCCAAAATATCAAAGTATGGCCCTCTTGGGCAAGCTAGTTGTCCGCGGTCTCACACCAGGCGGGCAGACCTGGAAGGTCTTACTGCAGGAGGGCCTTCAGGACTGTAAACCGAGGCTTGGCAGGGAGTGGAGGCCGTCCTTGAGATGGATCTTCACTTCAACACAGATTACCCCGCCCAGATCACCTTTCCTGCGGAGCCTACTCCGCGTGTGGCAGGGCCTCTGTAAGGCCCTAATCCAAAGCCCCCCAGGTTGCCAGGAGGAAATAGACCGTCAGTCGGTGAACTAGAACCTCCAGGTCAAAGATAGGGAAGGGGCACAGATAGGTGAGTGCCCCCACATCCAGTGGGCTGGGGTGGGAGGCCAGCCCGGCTCGCTCCATCAGGACATGGCGGGAGGTGTACAAGATGGCAGACAAGGAGGTGCTACAGCGAGTATCAGGGTGCAGGAGAGGAGTGGAGTTGAGGAGAAGAGAGATAGACACAGCAATACCTCCGGAGTGGCTTGCCCCCCCCGATACGAGAACCGATAGAGGCCGGGGAGGTATGGGCAGCTAGGTTCTCTCCAGCAGGCATCCCTCTTTAGGTGGCAGGTAGAGTGGGTGGCGCCCCCCAGGGGACCTTTTTTGCCGTTCAGGAGGGGGGACGTCTGGCCCTTGACAGAGGGCAACAGGATGAGGGGATTGCCACCCTTTCATGGAGGAGGATTCGGGTGGTGGGTCTTCAGGGGAAGACTTGTCGACTGGACCCCTGTGTTTTCTGGATGGAGCTCAAGGAGTGGCGCCTTTGGACCTGGGAGGATAGACCACTTGATGAGCTGGAGTGGGATCCAGGAGAGTGGCTATGGCCGGCCTCTGCGGTTGCCAAAAAGCCACCCAGGTTCTTAGAATACACTGCCAAGATTGGCAGACATGTACTGATGCAGGAGGATATGGACTGGGCGCCGTCATGCAGCAGGCACTGGGCGGAGCATAGCATCACGGAGCCCTTCCGACGAACCTTCTGGTGCTGCCTATGAGATAGCTAGAGGCCGAGGAGGGTGTCGTATTTTTTATGGCTGGTGGCACATGGAGGTTTGGCGGTGGGAAGCTGGCTTGCCCAGATGCAGAAGGAGGGAGGTTGTAAGCGCTGCACACAGCAGCCTCTAGAAACCCCAACGCACTGCCTTTGGTCTTGTGAGGAGACGCAGCTTGTGTGGAGAGGAGCATGTCGTATCCTTCGACGTATAGCCCCCAACCTCGGGTGTATTTCATGGGGAGCTTTCTGTTGGCAGGCAGTTAGCCATGGCCGTTACCTTCTATATGAGGCCGGGATGCAGGACACGATTTTCATGATCAAGGTAGGGTTATGCGCAGTGGTTGGTCTGGAGGCTTTACCCATCCGCCAGGTACTGGAGTTCACAGCAGACCGCTCAGAGATATGGGAGATCATAGGGAGTCTTACTGGATGGCATATCTGGAAGGCGCGATGCCAGGTGGCTTTCGGCAGAGAGACTTTCAGCACTTGCGACCTTAGCAGAGCTATGGACCTCCATCATTCACTCCCTCCGCAGCTGATGGGAGCAGGTGCAGGGCGAGTCTAGGGCTCGTCAGGAGCTCCGTGGTCACTTCATGCGTACCTGGGGCGGCCAAGGCCTATTCTTTGTGATGTAGGCAGGCAGTCCCGTTTGGCGATATACCCCTCCCCCATGGCTCCTTGCCCCCATCCGCCCTAGACCGCCTTGAGAGTCTTGTATACATGATGTAGTGGTGACTTTGCATCAGCTCCAGTTTATTCTGTTAAGCATGAGCACTCTGTTGTAATCAGTTTTTTGAGTAATATAATCAGCCACATTTTACTTGCAAAAAAAAAAAGCTATATAACAAATAAACACTCATTTCTATAATCATTGTGCACTGAAGATTATGCATAATTCCCTTGTTGCAATTCACCATTGCAAATGTCACAATATGACCTATTTTTCCACAGTAATAACTGATAATGCTAGACTTCAAATGGCACGTCAAATCTTACAACAATGTGAGATTTTTGCTTTGCCCTTGTTTCGATGCCTCCACAAGTACTATTCAAGGGAAAGAGTGGGAGAATAGGAGAGCTTACCCATTGCTTGCTTGCTCAAATCCTTACTCATTCTCCTTCACTTTAAACTCCAAAAGTAGTCTCTATCAATGGTATAACTTTGACACAAGGTTATATTTTGCATGGTGAGGAGATTTACTTGAATTATTGCATCGAAAACACACCATACCTATGTGAGAAAGCTCACTCAAGAATACAAGAAGAGGGAAAGAGCCTAGAATGTTTTCTTGTTAGGTTTTTCTTTCTTTTTCTACTGACTATATACAATGTACACAAAGTATAGATAAGATACAACACAAAGGAAATTGGGCTACTAAGTCAAATAGTGTATAACTGACAATACTAATCGATTGGTACTCTAACTATGCTAGCTATAGGTAGATGTAACTAAGCGAATACAATAAATGAGGAGTTAGTGGCCATGTAAAAATCATGACCATCGACATGCTAAGTGTAGACTTGCAAGCCTATCTAACTAGGCAGTCCATCATCAATGTCTGCACATGTTGAGCTTGCCATCTCAATAGGAGCCACGCAAGGAGGTGAGCTCAAAGTTTGGAGCCTTACGGATAAAGTTCTATAAGGGACATAAAGAATGTAAGAAGTATGTTGAAAATTTGATTAGTGGGACCGAGATAAATTTGGCAAGAAAGGGACCGAATAAGAGCAATCTCTTTAGTTATCACCCCATTAAGTGCTATGCATGCCACTCCATTAGAAAAGTCTTTTAGCAATGATCCTAGAAAAATTTTTATACAATGAACCCATAACAATAATGGGTCTCTACTACTGTAGAGCCTAAGGGGGAGGAAATTTTGGCAATAATCCAAGCACTGCAATCTTCCACTTGATGGCATTTAGCTCATTCTCCAAACTTGCTGACAAAGTTAAGTAGATCCTATGCTTGTTCTCCTTGTGGCAAACTAGTTGCTTTCCCTTTATTTTGCATGAACATAAACACTCATTAAGCTGCAACACAATGTCTGTCCCCAGAACTATCATTGCATGTTCTTCTGGCAAATTAGGTTTCTGTTCCCTTCATTTGCAGGAATATAATTACTCATCTGGCTATTAGCTTCAGAAAGCATACATTGAAACTCTCATTCCTCTTGTATTGAGGAGGATGAGAGGCCTTATGAGGGGCCTTTGGAATGCTGCTTGAGCCTCAAGAATCGACCGCTAGCTTGCGGCACTTGTGTACTTCTCCTTCTCCATGATCCTGAAAATCCTTCTGCTCGGGATTCCACATTTGAATCAGAGTGCCTTTCTCCACCAAACGCTTGATCTTTTGGCCTAAAACGGCCCATTTTTTGCTACTCATGACACTGATTAAGTAAATGTAATTGATTCGTGTCTATATAATACATACCAAATAATATGACTGTCCATAATATCAAATATTAGTCTACAATATCGAATATTAGCTTAGGAAACTTCAACACAACAGATGGAGAAAATCTTAAATGTTTCGACCTTTGTAAAGTCCTGGTGATGTCTTTCCTCAAATTATCTTTTGTTTCACAGAATTGGTTTGATGTAGAATCTTTTCGGGCAAACCTGTAGCTGCATTTGCACATGTTGTCCATGAACGTCTTGTAACGTGTGAACTTTGTCTCAATGGGATTTGTTCCAAGTCAACCAACAAAACATGACTGACTATCCTTCATGGCGTGTGCTTAAGAGCAGTCAAAGCGACTACCTCTCAAAGCTACTAAAGAAACGAGCGCACGATCATCTGGATTTTCTCAGAGCTCTTGGATTCGTGAAATGCACGAGGCCTCGAGTAAAACAATAATTATCAGTGAGATTTTGGATTCTCGAACAAAGAATCTTGTCACTGTTTCAAAGATCAGTGATTATGTATTATCAAATGAGCTCGTCAGTATGGCCCTGGCGATGGTAGCTGAGGATAAGCAGATAAATCGTGTTTTGGAAGAGCTTTTTGCTGAAGAGGTACAGCTTTGAAGCAGCGCATATTTGATTGCACTGCTGAAATGTGGATAAGAACAGGCCTTAATCCATTGTGTTTACTGTTGCTGTTTCAGGGAAATGAACTGTACATCAGGCCAGCTGAGTTCTTCTTACATGATCAGGATGAGCTTTCCTTTTTTGAAATAATGATTCGTGCCCGACAGAGAGATGAATTAGTGATTGGATATCGTCGAGCTTCAGCAGACCAAGCAGTCATTAATCCTCCAGATAAGGGTGTTCTGAAAAGATGGTCTATACATGATGTTTTTGTTGTTCTAGCCTTTGAAGAGTAAGCCCTGCGCCTGTCATCCGCAACAAGGACAAAGATCACAGAAGATTTCAGCTGAGGTGAAGTTGACGTACCACTCGTTGCCAAGAGGCAGTGGGATGAATTTGCACAGTTGTGGATCCTGTATATGATTTTACTGCCGACACCATGAATATGCAATCTGAGAAAACACTTTCAAGAAGCAGCACATTTTGAGAAAAAGGTGTGGGCCGTGGCTAAGGCTTCGATGTGGTAAAACAGGCGGATGTGGTGAATTTACAGATTTCTACTATATTATGATTTCACCGCAAACATCATGAACATGCAATCTGAGAGCACTGTTTCAGGAGGAAGTACGTGTTGAGACAAAGCTGTTGCTGAGTCTTCTAGATGTGGGACAAGATAATGCTGTGACCTTAGTCATGGGTGCAGGAGACCAAGTGGGATTGCTGTAGCCATGGCTGTTGCCCAACAGTGCCATAGCTTTCTCTGCCCATTGTTGATCTGCCAGCTCCTCCAAAATAGCTGCCGTGGGGAGACTCATTCCTACCAAATGAGGATTCAGTTGGAGCTCTTTACCACTGATTTTGAGAAGCAGAAGCATCTGTGAATGTACAATAGTCTGTACTTATAGTGATTCTAGTAAACCCATTCGTGTGTATAATATAAGGGGCAAAGGGCCTAAAGGGCATCTTTTAAGAGAACATTTTGATTGACTCGCTGTATAAGGGGTGGCGTTGTCAGGATGCCAAAGTACCACAACGAATGTATGAAGAGCATTGGGTACTACATTCTTCTCATCGAGAGAAATATAATCATACAATGATTGTTGCAAAGACCAGAAGGACGATGATGCAAAAGTGGCATGGTTGCAAACTAGTGCCTAGAATTGAGTCCAAGCAAACATATTAGAGTGATCTGAACACACTCTTGGAACTTTGCATTTCTAGTGGAAGCCTCTGAGATGAAAACCACAAAACAAGAAAATAACAAAACCTTGCTTATGTCCAAAATTGAAGGTTAATGGTAATAATAAATAATAGAAAACTTACAATGACCAAGAGCTACTTAGCCATATGACATATGTATCCAGTTGTCATCTTATCTTACTACTATATTATTTTCACTATAGATTTGCCGGAAAGTTCCGAACCTCTAGAGGGCTTCCTTAACTTACCCAATTTTCCAAACCTCCATTTTTCAATCAAAACCCTCTCTCTTCCCCTCTTTTTCACTTGTAATCTCTCTTTTTATCTTTCCCCTCCCTTTTTCATTAAAATTCTTCTCTTTCTCACTTGAATCTCTCCTTTTATCCCCCCCTCCCCTTTTTTATAATTAAAACCCTCTCCCCTCTCTCTCACTTATAATCTTTTTTTTTCCCCCCCTCTTTTTTTAAATGAAATCCCTCCCCCTTCCCTCCCCCTCTCTCACGTATAAGGCCTAAGTTTTCTCTCTCTCTCTTTCTCTCTCTCTCTCTCTCTCTCTCTCTCTCATAATTAAATTAAACTTTTTAAATCAAAAGTCTCTCTTTGTCTTTGATTAAGCTTTTTTATTTAAATTTTTCTTTTAATTAAACATTTTAATTTTTTTTCTTTAATTTAAAGATTTTCGAACATAGTTTTACAATTTTAATCTAACTGAGAGAGAGAGAGAGAGAAAGAGAGAGAAAGAAAGAGAAAACTTAGGCCCCATAC